>NW_015659710.1:74646-79662 GCF_001515625.1 Sinocyclocheilus rhinocerous | reverse complement strand
GCCGATATAAAGCCAATATAATTTTATTTATTTTAATTAATGTTTAAGAAATTTGAAATAATTTGAAAATGGATTAAAAAGTAAATGTGTTAAATTAACATACTTATACTTTAGATGACAAAGTATTGTTCACAAATAAATAAATATTTAATAAATAATATAATTTTGCCCTGCCATCATTAGCTGAAGCTGTGTGTGAACAAGAAGCGGCTGCAGAGTGTGAACAACGCTTATCTGCCCGCAGATGCGCCTGCCTATAAATCGGCCTAATTTGCAGCACAATCGATTAATTAAAAAATGCCAAAAATCAGCCGATTAATATATCGATATAAAGCCGATATAATTTTATTTATTTTAATTAATGTTTAAGAAATTTGAAATAATTTGAAAATGGATTAAAAAGTAAATGTGTTAAATTAACATACTTATACTTTAGATGACAAAGTATTGTTCACAAATAAATAAATATTTAATAAATAATATAAGTAACACTCATTTTACATACAGCACACAGTGGAAATGACATGAATATGGCAGTGGGCAAATGCATAAAGCGCAGCATAATTTGAAATCACGAGTTTAAAGTTTGTCGATCGCGCGTCTCCAGTGAAGCTGAACTCTCCACCTGTCCGCATTCAATTCACACGGATCGACCGTCATGCAGAGAACACGCGATCATGCAGGTCACATGCACACTTCACAAGATCTCACAACTGGATCCGACTAAGTTTGCAAGCTTTGTGAAATTAAATGTTCATTAGTCATTCAAAGATTTGTTTAAATGATATAAATGCGTATTTGCTGAATGCTGACGGCAAACAAGAAGGTATTATAATGTTTGCCTTTCTATTACTAATAATATAAAAGCAATCGTTATAATACTTTTTGTATACATTTTAATTCCTTTGTTTAAGCGTTCTGATTATTAGACAGACTTCTATCCGTATTAGACAGAACTGTTAACGATGACGGAGAATGTGAGCAGTCAGCGCCGTCAAAATAAAAGTCAGTCTCGCCGTCAAAATAAAAGTCCCGCATTGAAAACTTATTGGCTGATGCCGATATTTAAAAAATGCCAAATATCGGCCGATAATCGGTCGTCCACTACCTCCAATTATAAGTCACCGAATCATTCATTCAAACGACTTTTTCATAATTTTAATATAAAAAAAATTGGTGTATTAAATATATTATTTTTTAAATACATATATATTAAAATGTTTAATAATTCATTCAAATTAGATAAACACTTTTAAAAAGACTGCAGCAATAATATTTTGTCACATTATTTTGTTTAGTTCAGAATAGTAGGAGAATCGTGATCTTTATTTCAGACAAAAAAAAATCGTGATACTCAATTAAACCAGAATTGTGCAGCTCTATGATATAATATTGTCCTTTTCTATTAAACTGAGTTTTTAGTTTAACATCTAAACATCTATAACAATTAATTTCTCAATTGGGATGAAAAGGACTGAAGCAACAAAAGACGACAATGAATGTGATGAAACAGCGTCTCAATAATACAGCCTGAAGGCTTGTGTGTTTTTAAAGGGGTCATATGATACGATTTAAATTTTTCCTTTCTCTTTGGAGTGTTACAAGCTCTTGGTGCATAAAGAAGATCTGTAAAGTTGCAAAGACTAAAGTCTCAAATCCAAAGAGATATTCTTTATAAAAGTTAAGAGTCAACCCCGCCTACCTAAAACGGCTCTGAACCGTACCGAGCCGTACCATGCAGTGGAAAAGCGCCATAAATGGAGAGCAATCAGGTTCCTCAAGCACACTTCCAGGCTACTTACAAGTATATAAAAAAATAACACAGCTTGTCTTGGGGAATGGCAGGGATGCAGCAAAGTTTTACATTGAGCATGAAACAACAAATGGACACTATGAAACAAAAAGCTCAAACGCTGTCATTTTACTTACATCCTCAGCCTTAGACTTGTGCAGAACGTATCCTTTCTTCCAATCGGCTCCCTCATTGGCCTTACGAATGTTGAATTCCACTTTGGCTCTCTCTTTACTCTGCTGGGCTTTCCATTCATCCAGAGTCATCTCCTTAGCACCATCTTCTTTAACCTCCTCAACCTCATTCTCCCTGTGGAAACATCAATATCAAAATTGAGCTAAAGTGCTGCATCCAATTAGTTCAATGCTAATTAATTAAGAAGCACTACAATTAAGAAGGGGCCTTCAGTAACTGTTAAAGATTGTAAACATGTTGTGCTTTTAATAGAGCCATTGTTCTTGAATCAATCCTAATGTTACACACTACGTTTTTGTTTAATTATAGGTGGGAACTTATGCTAATAGTGCCGGCATCAAATGGCAAGCAATGACTCAGCTAGGGCTGCACAATATATCGTTTCAGCATCGAAATCGCGATGTGCGACGTTTAGTATACTGATCGTTATTCCGTATGAACAGGTATAGGGTTCGAAACGCAGGTGATTATTGGATTAATTGCAAAGTTTAGCCATCATACAATGAAGGTTCATCATTTGCATGTGTTTTAGGTCCTGTCGGTTTAATCTTTCAAGCTATTTTAAACCATTTGAGTGCGAGAAGGTACGAAATAGAGCTCAATTATGAACAAACGCACTGTTTTCTTTGCTCACACACAGACACCGTGTCTACACTGGACGCGACAAAGCGACCTTTGCAAATCATTTGAACTTTGTGTCAGTACGTCATAAATAGAATGCGGCATCAGTTTACTGTCGGGGATTTGTCGTGTCGCGCCGCATCCAGCGTAGACAGCATCACTGATTATAATGCGTTCTAGCCTATAATATTTTGTCGCGCCGTGCCACACCACTC
The DNA here is from genome assembly GCF_001515625.1 of Sinocyclocheilus rhinocerous. NCBI lineage: Eukaryota > Metazoa > Chordata > Actinopteri > Cypriniformes > Cyprinidae > Sinocyclocheilus > Sinocyclocheilus rhinocerous. Next base: position 76,839 of record NW_015659710.1, on the reverse strand, counting down.
GCATCTGGTGTAGACACGGTGAAAGCAGCGCAGATGCATGTGAACAACGAATTCCGTTCACTTCCACGTCTATTTGTGCCTGAAATAACACATACCGTTTACTGTCAAAATGCATGTTTCTGCAAGTATCCTTGTAAACACAGTTGCTTATGGCTTAGGTGAAGGTAAACAATTGAGAAAGAAAATGGATGTGTAACAGTATATTGGTTCACAGCAGTTTAATATTCCTGTTGCTTTTGGTGTCATGTTAATCAAACAACAAAACGCAGAGAAAAATCACTTTTGTAGCTTTAACACAGATTTATTAGATTTAATTTATATAGTGAAGACTATGCAGTGTTATTTTACATTTGAATATTCAATTTCTGTACCTGCATACTGTTAGACTTACCTAAAAAATATAAAGCACTGTTTATTTTATTTGTATCTTTGTTCTATTATATTTATCTATGCTTGTAATTTGTTTATTTTCTATGCAGATTTACTCGCCTACAAAATCAACTACAAATAATCATTGATTATTTATTTTCCAAATAGACCTTAGATCTTCTGAACTTGGCCTTTTGTCCATCCCTCGTTTTCAGTTGGCTACTGTAGGTGGAAGGTCATTTAGTGTTAATGCTCCTAAATTATGGAACTCACTACCCCTCACTCTCCGTACCATCCCATCTTTGACTGTTTTCAAGAGTCAGTTAAAAACATATCCATTTAATATGTACTTTGGATAACGGCTATATGTTGTATATGTGTTCATATTGTATTTGTATTGTGTCTATATTGCTTGTGTGGATGTACTAAACTACTTGTTATATGTAAAGTGACCTTGGGCTACGGAAAGGCGATATATAAATAAAACGTCTTCAAATAGAGTTATTCAAGTCATCTGGTGATGACAAAAAAATAGCAGAAAAATAAAATATCGCAATGTGAGTTTTTTTCCAATATCGTGCAGCCCTAGACTCAGCAGTGCAGCGCTAATTTAGAGCTGAAGTGTACACACTTGTTCTCCGAGTCAGCAGGTGGGTGCTCCTCTCCTTCAGGGGTGTCCTCAGTGACATTTGACTGGTCAAGCTCGCTGTAAATGGAAAGGAATGCATCCAATTTCACAAAACTAACATAATGAACCAAAATAACTCCTACTGACCAGTATGTGAATTAAATTCATCTGCGTTTTTGGCAGACAAAGGATCTGTTGCTCCACTGACCTCAACTCATCCTTAACAGTGCCCCAGTTATGCGATCCACTCCCTCCACGTTTTTCCTCTGCTTTCAGGCTGCTGAAACAAAAATTAACACTTAGCTTTGATATGTCACACAGGTGGCATTACATTTAGAGTTAACAAGTGGATCCAAATGACTTACGATCGGTCGCTGCCGCTGTGTCTGTCAAACTCGCGTTTGCCGCGGGAGTCAAAGCCGTCAGTCCTGCCAACACCTCTGCCCCGGCCTCCGCGTCCTCCTCTGGCACCTCCACGACCCCGGAACGGCCTGTCACTGACAGACCTGAAGAGGAGAGATAATATAACAGTTAGATGTCAGTCGTTTCTGATGAAATTATCTAAATTTGGATCTTAACTACAGTGCAACTTTATGCAGGAAAAAGGATGGATTAAGATCCTTTAAAGGTTTAAGTGGATTACCAGAGAAAAGTTGGGTGTTTTCACTAAGAGTTTATGAAATTCTGAATGAACATTAAGTTCAAAAATTATTTTCAAAATGAAACAATAAGAATTATTCACAATAAGATCTATAACATGCATTTTTTTAAATTAGGGTGATTTTCATTTCACATCGACTTCACATTATCTGAAATAAAACAAAACATGAAAAAATAAAGCATTAAAAACAAAAGTATCCTTCTGTTTGAATTTTATGTTTTCAATATAAAACTTCAAGTATCAACTATGCATTACCACACAAACAAAGGTCAATTGACTCACTTCTCCACTGAGAATTCTCCACCCTCAGCAGGTTTTTCATCAGCGGGTTTGTCAAAGCGTCGTTCACGTGGTGGCCTCCTGTCAGGTCGCCTGTCGGCTGGTGGACGACCCTCCCCCTGACCTCCCTGCGGCTGGGATCCTGGCTGACCCTGCTGCTCCGGTCGGCGTCCCATTTTCCTCATGCCTGCAAAACAGACACAATAATGATTCAACTCCACTGATACCAACAAGCATCACAGAAAACAATAATGAA
>NW_015659710.1:53067-74575 GCF_001515625.1 Sinocyclocheilus rhinocerous | reverse complement strand
AAGGGGAGGGGGGGGGGGGGGGGGGGACACTAGAACAAAAGGCGTTGTCTTAATCTGAATCATATAAAATTCACTTCAATTAATGTGATTGACAAGTACAAAAATTGTCATTATTCACTCACCCTCAAAATTGCTCCAAAACAGTGTTACTCTTTTCATTAGTGTAACTCTAGAGGCTGAATTACAGAATCTGCCACCAATCACTTTTATTAAAAAAAGTGAACGTCATAGTCCATTACGAAAATTAACCATGGTTTTACTACAAATTAAACAAAAAAACATGGTTACTATAGTTAAACCATGGTATCCACAAATTAACCATGGTTTTGCTAAACTAACAATAGTTTAACCATGGTATTTGAAGTAAAACTGGTTATACAAATGGTATTCAATACGCCAAAAAAAACATGGTTACTACACTTTTACTACAATGAAACCATGGTTAATTTCCGTAAGGGGTATCTCATAAAGCTTTAAAACAACACGAGGATGTTAATACATTTAATTTCTAGAAACACTATCCTTTTAACTAAAAATGGACAATACCGAAATTCTCTGAAAGGGAAGAACGATGTAAATACACACTATTATTCTATTACTTCTTCAGCTGGACTGCTTTAAATTGTCTATTTTCCTTATTTACTTGCGCAGGGGACGTGTTTTTTTTCTATACTTAGTTTTCACACTAGCAAAGCAATAAAACCCACGCTGTGGGTCTCGATAACAATGGTTTGCGCCTCTTGACTGATCCCACCCTCCACCTACAGAAATAGACGCTCTCGCGCGACCCAACAGCTGATCACGCGCCCGCGCGCACCTGTTCACGAGTCTCTGCCTCCTCTCATCCAGATCAGTCAGGGCCACCGACACCCGAAAAAAACTTTGACAGCCCTACCTTAAGAATAGTTCAGACCGGCACAATTTTAAAGCACGTAATTAAGTTAAAAACCGGCGTTGTAGGAGGCCAACAATAGGAGGGTTTTCAATGGGAGTGTCATGTCTGCGAGAACGGACTCTGTTGCCTCAAACACGAGGTTGGAGCTGCACTGCTGCTCGACGCTAATAAAAACCCATGCGATAACTGACTGTGCATTCGGAGACTATCAATAAACAGTTTTTTTTTAGCACTGAATGGGACATTTTTACTAGTATGTTGAGTTAAATGCACAAATATACCCGACATTTAACAAACAAACTGATGGTTACCATTAGGCCTGCAGTTCATGAAGGATCTAGAAAATAATTAAGCAGCAACAGGTTTCACTAACGTGCGTCACACAGAAACAATGTACGGCGCGAAAAAGCATATTTGCTGAAAGCGCTGGAAGTTTTTGAGATATGTCAGGCAGTTCATCAACAATAGTGATGTGCGTGACCTCATGGGCTTAGTAGCTCCTTTTGCAGACTACTCACATATGACAAGTGTGAGCAAATGACGAGTTCAATGCAAGCGATGTTTACCATCTTTCTTGAGAGGAACGGGAGCTTGTGTCTCTTCCTTCTTCTCGGGAGCTGGGTTTCTTCTTTCTTTCTGTGACTCCTTTTTGGACTGCTTCGCAGCCTGCGCTGCGGTCTTGGCGGCACCAGGAGCGGTCGCGTCCTTCTTCTTCTTTTCTGCCTGCTTTAACACCTCAAACGGATCCTCTACATCATCAAATAGCTGCTCGAACCGATTGGTTACGACACAGCAGAAACCTTCTTGCAGATGTCCGGGCATGATGGCCCCCTTTCAGCAGGATTCTCCTCCGATTCTACGGGGCTTGAGCGAGCACTTCGCTGCAAGATGCCACAAGATGGCTGGAAAAGACTCGCGCTTCTCTTCCGGCGTAAAAGACATCCGGGACTCTGGCCGCAAAGTCGTATGGGACATGTAGTCGCACAATATACTCCAGAGAGAAGAGAGAGAGAACTGACTCAGCATTGTTATTTGCTAGATTGGCGTTTGTATTGTCATTGTATTAAAATGATCTATTATTGTAGATAGAAGATTACGTAAAGATCTATAAATCTAAATATTTCACTTACTTTTTGTAGTAGTGTCAAAGCTATAACTGTCAATGAATTAACTTAAAATAGAAGAGTAAAGCACCCTTTTTAACATAAAGTATATAAAAAGTGTTTTACTCATTGACACAGACCCCTAATACCCCTTGCAAGGTCATATGTCAGGTCATATGACCCCATGACTGGTCTTCTAAACAGCTCAAATTAGTTTTGGACTACTGGAGTAACCCTATCAAAGCAGGCATTCAGCAATCTTTGTGACAAAAATGTGTCCTGTCACAAGTTAATTATTGAGTGCAAAGCTTGAATTCTCTTAGCAGTTTAATTATAGACATGTCTGAATAGGGTAGGTTAAAGTAGGATAGGTTGATGATGTTGTTACAGGCCTATTTGTCTACCAGGACCAGGTGAACAAAGTAGGCCTAATTATATCATGATCACATAAAAATGATCTTGAAAACTTTTTCCATTGCTTTTATCTTTTATTTACTACTTGAAAATGATTTTTATGTATGCATTATTATTGTTTTACCCTTGTCCCAGACTCATGTTCACCTAAAATTCTGTCATCATTTACTCACACTTATGTCATCATTATTTTGGTTAACATTGACTTCCATTGTATGGAAAATATTGAGAAATTTCTCAGAATTCCTCTTTTACACAGAAGTCATACAGGTTTGGGGTTGTGTAAGGGTGTGTTGTTCACACTTGGCAGGTTTGGTTGAAATAAAACATTGGTGCAATTACGCTGTTAGTGCAGTTTAAGTGTGAAGAAACCTTGGTGTGCACCAAACAAGCTTCTAAATTAACGTTGATGCGGTTTGCCTGAAATAATGGAATTCAGAAAAATCAATAAAGAACAATTTTGTCTAAAATAATCCCTGATGTGTGGGGAAATATCAAAGTAAATATCACTGGTGAGCAGAATAATTTATTGTGTGTCATTCAAGTTATTCAAAAAGTGTAAAAATGTTATTTAATTGTATTTTAGCTATGAAATCATCCTTAGAGCAAGCAAAACAAGTAAGTCAGTGTCCAATTATCACAATTTCCACCACAAATACTTTATTTGTGAGAACTGATACTGTTAATGCTCATATTTTCTGACAGTAATACGCCTAGGGGTCAAATTAAATACTAGTTTAAAACAGTGTTTTTCTCCACGTGCCCTCTCATACCGTTAACATCAGTGTAGCCTACAATCTAATTTCTCTTTAGACAAAGCTTCATAATGAAGTGCGAAACTTTCCTTGAACTGTCATAAAGACAGAAGCAATTCAATTGTGATGCTCAAGCGCGCAGGAGGACTGAAGACGACCGTGATTCACGGACATTCAGCTAAATGGACTTTGACCAGTTCACAGTTTATGTATTTGTATGCGTTGTTCGGCGCGCAAGGATGCAGAATGTGGTGACGGAGGCGATGATTGAGTCTTATGCGCTCATGTTTTTGGTGATGTCAGCGTTTTTTGCGTACTTTTGTGGCATGGTCTGGGCATTCTGCAACCCTAAACTCAGCGGCTTCAAACAGAGTGCGACACGAGCAGTTTTTCTCAAGTCCCTCTGCAACAAATCTTTGCGGATCCTGAAGATGTGGAAACAACTCAGCCGCTACATACACGACATTTAACCAGCCACGAATTGCTGGATCAACCGACACGCACTTACATCGCTTCATCATCCTATATTGTGGATTAATACTGTGAAGTTTAAAGAAAACATCACAAAGTATGCTCCAGCTTCATTAGTTATATTCATAGTAATTTACCCAATCATCTGCACGGGTAACCAGAGGACACCAGCGTCAAGACAAAGGTAAGACTGACAAGCCGTCGTATTACATGTATTCAAAAATCTCTAAACTTATTAACAAAGCATACAAAGTCAAGTTTCAGCATCCACGTTTCTTTATTAACACAGGGAAGTGCGTCTTTATGATCTTCGTCATCATGGCAACCCATCAATATCTGCAATCTCCCTACATTGCTAACTCTCATCCAGAGTATTACAATCATTAGTTTCTGATATGTATATTAATTTAATGCTATGTAGTTAAATAAATTGTTACAAGGCACTTCATATTACTTTGTTGCATTTGCTTTGTACTTTGAGAGCTAACACAGAAAAAAAGAATAGATTGTAAAAGAAAGTCTCAGTTGCACATATGTATCTACTGCGAGTGGATTGCAATATTTATTTATTTTTTGTTTGTAGGAAGAAAGTTCAATTGAAACCTTAAAACAAACACTATAAAGAGTTTATACTTTTTGGGTGAATTATTAATTATAAAATGTACACAGTTCCAGACATACATTTTTATTCACTGGAAAGAGCAGATTTAGTTTCCTTTTTCACAGCCTGTGCTGATTTTGGCCCAAATCACTCAGCAGTGACACCATACTATTATATATATATATATATATATTATTCAGAACATCTTGGAAGAAGCCCCTTTGGGGGCACAATAAAATGGACATTAAAAACAGCTAAAAATACATGACAGATTTGTGGTCCCATTTTCATCAGAGTCAGAAACTGACTACAATGGTAAAAACCATTCAACTTGGAATGCACAATACTTATAAGTATCTCACAGTAGAGCATGGTGATAGCAAAGCCAGTCGTACATTCGATTGCCAGGGAAAGCAATAACTGATGTGCACCTTAAATGCAATGCAAGTCAATTTGGATGCAAGTGTCTGCCAACTGCATAAAATTACTTTTTTGTAAATACATAAGTGAAGAACGTGATGTGGTTTATAGCCATGCTAGATTATCATAATCATTTCATATTGTGTTTCTAAAGATCATTAAGAAAAATCTATTTATCTATCTAAATCTATCTATATCTAGTTTATCCATTCCTTAGTGAATATTTCAAGATGGAAATGTGTTCTAAAGCGATAGAATGCATGAGGTTTTGTGTCCATATTTAGTTTTTTGCTTTGATATCTACATCCTCGTCTCTCAGTTTCTTCCGCACTGTATCCTCAAGTTCTAATAGCCTCACATAGAGGGCCTCTGACACGTTTTCAGCAATATCCATCTGAAAACACACAAAAAGCAATTAAATTATGGACAGTATCAGTAATGAATGGTACGAACAAGATCAACAGCTGAAAAACATGAAAGTCCATGCATTCCTTTGTATAATGAACCAAATCACAAAACATATAAACCCTATAGACTAGAATGGAAGCCTATTATTAATTGGATTTAACTAAAATTGGCATAAAAATAGATAAGTGAGAGAACCTGATTGTCAGTTCTGACCTTGTGTGGTTGGGTGTAATTGTTTCCAAGCCCAGAGGTCAAACTGTGGTATTTGGCCATCGGGTCCAGTGACTCAGGTTTCTGCATGAACAGCCAAAACTGTGTAATAAAAACAATAGATGAAAACTGAGACTAGGAGAAAGCAATGAGGCCCAGACAACCGTGAATGAACGGAGTCATTTCTCCAACTGACATGCAACACTAAGCTTCAAAAACTATTAGAATCAAAGTGGTTTCACATCTCGACTTATTTTTTCCATTCCTTGTACTATGCAACATTTACAGATTCACCGTTGAACAATTCAGAAGTTCAAAATTCATGGAGTACAATTCATGGTTAAACCTGATGATGCTATATGAATGTCTGTGATGGTGCTGGTAATTACCAAAGCCTCTGCTCCATTGTAAGGTGAGAGGGTAAAAGTGTTGGTGAAAATCCTTATCTGATGAGATAGGACAGGACATTAACATAATGTTAAATTTGTGTAACTTTTCTATTATTGTGTTGATATTCAAAATGAAGTAAATTGAGGACCTACAAGCCACATTATTGGCATGATGACAGTCCAGAAGAATGATGGTAGAATGCCATAGGTGAGGTTAGTCATGACCAGCCCAGGACAGATCACTGATGCGTACAAACCCTGTGAACAGATCACTAGTATTCATGACTAAATCACAATTATGATAATCATTAATTATTACGGTATGAAACATGTACAGATTCACCGTTGAACAATTCAGAAGTTCAAAATTCATGGAGTACAATTCATGGTTAAACTTGATGATGCTATATGAATGTCTGTGATGGTGCTGGTAATTACCAAAGCCTCTGCTCCATTGTAAGGTGAGAGGGTAAAAGTGTTGGTGAAAATCCTTATCTGATGAGATAGGACAGGACATTAACATAATGTTAAATTTGTGTAACTTTTCCATTATTGTGTTGATATTCAAAATGAAGTAAATTGAGGACCTACAAGCCACATTATTGGCATGATGAGAGTCCAGAAGAATGATGGTAGAATGCCATAGGTGAGGTTAGTCATGACCAGACCAGGACAGATCACTGATGCGTACAAACCCTGTGAACAGATGACTAGTATTCATGACTAAATCACAATTATGATAATCATTAATTATTACGGTATGAAACATGTCATGCAATAAACCATTTTCTGTAGGGAACTGTGAACTTACACGGTTGTTGTAGTGACGGTTTAGGGCTAAGCTAAGTAGATCAGACGCATATTTCGAGGAGCTGTAGGGCTCACGGCCTTTCTGATGCTGTATGTCATCTAGACTAAAAGCCGATCGCTGGGCATTACTGGAGGATGTCCAGATCACTAGAGAATTGTGGTCCATCTGACACAATATGGGCTCCAGTTCTCTCACCTGTCACAGAAGCAAAAAATGCAGTTGGATCAGGAATTGTACTGCTTAATTTCTGCACCATTTAAAGTGCTAAAAAGAATTACAAAAATACTGTTTCCGCCTTCCATTGTTTGGCTACACTGGTAATCCTGCCCTAAACTATCACTATTAGTTGAGCCATAAAAAAGACTTTGCCCTAAACAACACAACAAGGAACAACACTCTAGGAACAAATGAAACTGGCTAAAAATATATATAAATTATGAATAGATAAATTATCATTCAAAAAATTGGGGTTGGTAAGTTTTTTTTATGTTTTTTAAAGAAGTTTCTTATGCTCACCAAGGCTGTGTTTAATAAAAAATAAGAGTAAAAACTGAAAAATAAAACTGTGAAAAAAAACTGTGAAATTTCATCACAATTTAAAATAACTGTAACAATTTAAAATTGTAATTTATATCAGGCTGAATTTTCAGCAGCAATTTTAACTTCAGACAGTCACATGATTCTTCAGAAATCATTCTAATATTCTGATTTGGAGCTCAAGAAACATTTCATTTTATTATCAATGTTGAAAACAGTTGTGTCGCTTATGCATTTATTTATTTTGGAAACTGAAAATGTTTTTTTCGGGATACTTTGATGCATAGACAGTTCAAAAGAATTGAATTTTCTGAACATTTATTCTTCTGTAGCATTATAAATATCTTTACATATTTTTATCAATTTAATGCAAATTTGCTAAAAATGCTAAAAAAGTGCTACATATAGCACATTATAATCTGTAGGGTTTACAGTATATGCTTTGTGATTTGGTTAGTTCTGCAAGGGAATCCATGGACTTTCATGTTTCTCAGCTGTTGAACTTGTTCATACTATTCATTACTGATACTTTCCATAGTTTAACTGCTTTTTGTGTGTTTTCAGATGGATATTGATGAAAACACACAAAAAGCAGTTAAACTATGGAAAGTATCAGTAATGAATAGTATGAACAAGTTCAACAGCTGAGAAACATGAAAGTCCATGGATTCCCTTGCAGAACTAACCAAATCACAAAGCATATACTGTAAACCCTACAGATTATAATGTGCTATATAAAATTGGATTTAAAATAGGCTTAAAATAGACTAAAACAGGCATGAAAAATAGATGAGTGAGGGAACTTGATTGTCAGTTCTGACCTTGTGTGGCTGAGTGTAATTGTTTCCAAGTCCAGAGGTCAAACTGTGGTATTTGGCCATCGGGTCCAGTGACTCAGGTTTCTGCATGAACAGCCAAAACTGTGTAATAAAAAACAATAGATGAAAACTGAGACTAGGAGAAAGCAATGAGGCACAGACAACTGTGAATGAACTGAGTCATTTCTCCAAATGACATGCAATAATAAGCTTCAAAAACTATTAGAATCAAAGCGGTTTCACATCTTGACTTCATTTTTCCATTCCTTGTACTATGAAACATTTACCGTTTCACTGTCATACAATTCAGTAGTTCTATGAAGTGATTCAATAAATTGTAATAATTATTCATGGTTAAACTTGATGATGCTATGAACATTTGTGGTGGTGGTGGTGGTGGTACTTACCAAAGCCTCTGCTCCATTGTAAGGTGAGAGGGTAAAAGTGCTGGTGAATATCCTTATCTGATGAGATAGGACAGGACATTAACACAATGTTAGATTTGTGTGACTTTCCTATTATTGTGTTGATATACAAAAAGTAAAGTAAATTGAGGACCTACAAGCCACATTATAGGCATGATGAGAGTCCAGAAGAATGATGGTAGAATGCCATAGGTGAGGTTAGTCATGACCAGCCCAGGACAGATCACTGATGCGTACAAACCCTGTGAACAGATCACTAGTATTCATGACTAAATCACAATTATGATAATCATTAATTATTACGGTATGAAACATGCCATGCAATAAACCATTTTCTGTAGGGAACTGTGAACTTACACGGTTGTTGTAGTGATGGTTTAGGGCTAAGCTAAGTAGATCAGACGCATATTTCGAGGAGCTGTAGGGCTCACGGCCTTTCTGATGCTGTATGTCATCTAGACTAAAAGCCGATCGCTGGGCATTACTGGAGGATGTCCAGATCACTAGAGAATTGTGGTCCATCTGACACAATATGGGCTCCAGTTCTCTCACCTGTCACAGAAGCAAAAAATGCAGTTGGATCAGGAATTGTACTGCTTAATTTCTGCACCATTTAAAGTGCTAAACAATTTTGCCTCCATTGTTTGGCCACACTGTAAAAAAATCTAAAGTTGAGAAAACTTAAAAGTTTAAGGCAACCAGCTTCAGGAGATTTTTGAGTTTTCTCAACTTGTTGTATTCAGTTTATACCACAAAAAGTTGAGAAAACTTATAAAATTTTAAGTTTTCTCAACTTTTGATTTTTAACAGTGCATAAACTTTCACCATTAGCTGAGCCATAAAAAAGACTTGTATATAAATTATGAATTAAAAAAGAAAAATATACACTACTCTTTTTATGTTTTTGAAAGAAGTCTCTTATGCTCACAAAGGCTGCATTTATTTAATAAAAAATAGAGTAAAAACTTAATTATTAAAAATTTAAATAGCTGTTTTCTATATTAACATATTTTAAAATGTAATTTATATCAAGCTGATTTTTCAGCAGCCAATACTCCAGACAGTCACATGTCACAAGATTTTTCAGAAAGTATTCTAACATTCTGATTTGGTGCTCAAGAAAGAAATAATTTTATTATCAATATTGAAAACAGTTGTATTGCTTATGTTATGTTATAGTGTTTTTTCTGGATTCTTTGAGAAATAGAAAGTTAAATAGAACAACATTTATTTAAAATTGAATTTACTGAACAACATTCTTTTTGTAACATTTAAATATCTATATAACCTTTAAACAGTAATGTAGATTTTTAAAATCTTTTCTAACAATATGAGTCTTTACTATCACTTTTTTATCCATTTAACACACCCTTGCTGAATAAAAGTATTCATTACTTTCAAAAAAAGAAAGACAAAAATTTACTGACTCCAAACTTTTGAACGGTAGTGTATATTGTAACACAAGATTTCCATTTTTGACATTCTAATTCATTGAGATGCACCTGTATGTGTATATATATATATAAAATAATCAAAAAGAATTTCAGTGTGTGGGATGAGAGAGAACCAGAGGTCAACTTGACAAGAAATACAAGCCTCACTCGGTGCCGTCCCAGCAGAAAATTGATATGTCTTGTCTGGCCTTCGAGGACATGGAGTGTCATATCTACTGCAACTTTAATGTCTGAGCCACTTGAGCCACAATAACACAACTGTATAAAGAAGCACGAGGAAAGAACGCTGCTGCCCGACTTCCAGCACTGATGACCAGATGCTTTAGAGCAAATGAATGAGCTCTTCAATTAGCAAACAGCAACACTTCACAAAGAAGCACAGGGCTGCAATTTTAGGACTCAAAATAACTTCAGCACTAGAGATGTTCGGATGAATTATTGATTGGGACAGCTGCCAGGGAACAAGTTGTTAACAACAGTGAAATGAATCCTGTGGCATTTATGGTTGAAATATTGTTCCAGGAGATCTTTTAGAGGAAGATGATTTGTTTGATAGCGTTGCATGGAAAAGACAGAAAAAAGTGAAGTGTTCTACCGCAGCTATGCTCCTATGGAAATAACGTAGAAACATTTTTATTTTTATGTATGGTCATAGAAACACACTCATTTCTAATCCATCAACTTACCAGAAGGAAATGACCAAAAAGATTAGTGGCAAACACCTCCTGCAAACCATTGGGTGTGACCTTATCTTCCTGGGTCAGAAGACCCTCCCCCGTGGCAAACATGCGAACCACATTACTGATGGGAAGAAAAATATAACAATGAATTATTCAGCCAGTGTTTGTGGGTCTGGTGGGCCAGTTGCATTTTGGGGTTTTTAATTCAACACAATCAAACAATTTTGATAAAATACTCAACAGATCTATACTTCATCCCAATTACAAGCAATATAAACAGCATATATGGTTAATATTTGCCCTTTACCTTTGTTAGATCACATTTATGAATTAAAGTTCTACAACCTTGTGCAGGAACGGCAGGGGCAGAAAATGTGCAGTGCTGGGGGGCGCCCAGGACCAGGGTTGAGAAACACTGCAGTAGGAGGACAGAGTGAAGGTTCACAGGACCTAAAATTTCCACACTTTTATTATCCCCGTGTCCAGTGGACCCGAACATCCTGCATGTAATATAAATGTGTAGGGGGGTCATTGTGTAGTGTGTGGTCATTAAAAATTTGTTCTGATATAAGCTCTTCACAGAAAAAGAGCCAAGGCTAATGAGTCTGAGTTTGAAAAAATAATTAACCGACATCATTTTTCATTATATATATATATATATATATATATATACACATATACACACACACACACACACACACACACGTGCATATATAATAATAACTACACTAACTTATACTAAGTTAAAAGAAGTATATACAGTATGCAACAATTAATGCTATGAAAAGTATAATACTGAATCACTGGCTGATGCATGATGAATGCATTATAAGCACATTTTTGGTTAATCTGGTTATGCGAGTATTATATGTATATATATGTATACAAATTTTTATAGTATGCACAGGTTATGTACTGTATTTTATTATTATGTTCAAGTGTAGTAAATAATATGACAGTAATATCAGATTTACAGTTGAGGAATGTAATGTTGGAGCACAACCTTGCTTTATAGAATATATTTAGAAACTATGAACCACTGTTCAAAAATTTGGGGACAGTAAGATTTTTTAAAATTTGTATCTGAAGTCTTTGGTCTCTTATGGCCACCATGCATCATATTGTGATATATTATTACAATTTAAAATGATATTTTCTATTTCAGAATATTTTAAAATGTAATTTATTGGCAAAGCTGAATTTTCAGCAGCCATTACTCCAGTCTTCAGTGTTACATGATCCTTCAGAAATCATTCTAATATGCTGATTTTGTGCTCAAGAAACATTTATTTTTTGTATTATTATTAATGTTGAAAACATAAAACATACTACTACTACTACTACTAATAATAATAATAATACTGTCTTTACTGTCACTTTTAATTAATTTAATCCATCCTTGCTGAATAAAATTAATAAAAAAACAAAAATTACTGACCCAAAAATTTGAAACGGCAGTGTTAAAGAAAGAAATACTGTACCTAGAAAACAGGCCTTTATAAAAGGCTTTGTGATCTACCCTGGGATTAGGCATGATACCAGCATTGAGATACAAATAGTCCAATCTGTTGTACCTGTTGAGGGAAAAAAAGACGTTTTAAACACGTTTAAGTTAAATAACGCTTTAAAGTTTATTTACCGTTATATTATATCATTTATTTAATGTTATACTTTAATCAGACTGGAGGTTTCAAATGTGCTCCTAAGTGACACCTAATCTGCTTAATTTTGCATAAATTTATGCAAGGGAATTCAAAAGTACCCAAACAGTTCAGACAGCATTGATTCATGCTTACTAATTGTAGTGTACTAAATTTTAATAAGCACAAATGAGATTTCAGAACTACAGTGCAGTGCAACTTAAATTTTAGTCTGTTCCTCACATAAAACTATGAGACGACTTGACAAGACTTGGAATATAGTGGATGAGTCAATGGATTACTATTATGGAGCTTTTTAGAGCCTGACATCCCCCTGGTCACAAAACTGTATGAAAAGCATTAAGTCTATCAAAATTATAGTGTATTTTGGCAAACAGGGACTGGGATGTCTTACTTCTGCTTGAACTCCTCAGCAGCACTGAGCACAGAGCGCATGTTGCCCACATCTAAGTGCAGCAGAGTAACCTGAGCTTGAGGGTGAGACACTAGAAGAGTCTGTCGGGCAGCCTCAGCTCTCTGCATGTTCCTGCAGGCCAGACAGAGCTGCAGCTGGGCATCCTGGCTTAATAGACGCTCACACAGAGCAAGGCCAATACCACTGAACGCACAATAAACACATGCATGTAAACAGGTTCATATGGAGTGAACATACACATGTATGCAAACAGGGTTATATGGAGTGAACATTAACATGCAGAGAAAAAGAGACATTATGCAACATGTTTTCTCAACTACTGGTTATATATACAGAATATAACAACTGTAGAATAATACACTTTATAAACAAAATATTCCTAATTTCTTCCTTTCGGTTTCTTTGTTGTTTTAAAATAGCATTATTAAAAAATAACCTAAAAGTTGTCACTACAATAATAACAGAATGACATTTAAAACAGTGATGTGAAACTGTAAAGAAAGCAATTATACAAACAGTTTCGTTACCTGTTTGCACCGGTTACCAACACTACTTTCTTCATCCTATCTTTACATTCATACAATATATGACTATGCTACCTGTGATACTGTACTTTCCCTTCGTAACCGTTTCTAACGTGGTATTTCACCAGTGTCTGTATGGATGGAGTTTGCACAGCCGCCATGGTGTGATTGGAGGTCACACTTCTATCGGCCAATCAGATGTTTCCTTTCTGTGACGTGACATCTACCCTGACCAATCCAGACTTAGCCACTGTCAGACCAGGCTAACCAATCGTCGGAATCCAAAGAAATGCGATAGCAGAAAATTCAGAAACTGAATTTTAAAATCATATTTATTTGACAGGTAACCAATGCACGAAACGAACGATTTAAAAAGCAAATATTTGAGTACAAACGATGTTAAAATGAATGTCTTGATACATTCAAGGCTGTACACAAATGTCAAATTCACTCATGTACTGTATACAAATACAGGTTTTATTACTGTTAAAGTATGAAATCCGTGCTTTTATAATTATAAAATGTCTAGACAACAAGTTTAAAGGTTCATCAATTTATTATCTTATGTACAGTTTCCTAACATATACAATAGGTTGTTAGAGAAAAATTGTTAGAGGACTGCTAATAAAAAATACAGTACAAAGCTTAGATTAGAAAGAATAAGCATCACCTAAAGGAAATTTTGCTATGAATAAAAAAAAAAACCCAGTTTTTCCATGCATTGTGATATGTTGTCAATATAGAGAATATGACAAATGTTAATTTTTCCTCTCCTCACAATTAAAATCATATTTATTTGACAGGTAACCAATGCACGAAACGAACGATTTAAAAAGCAAATATTTGAGTACAAACGATGTTAAAATGAATGTCTTGATACATTCAAGGCTGTACACAAATGTCAAATTCACTCATGTACTGTATACAAATACAGGTTTTATTACTGTTAAAGTATGAAATCCGTGCTTTTATAATTATAAAATGTCTAGACAACAAGTTTAAAGGTTCATCAATTTATTATCTTATGTACAGTTTCCTAACATATACAATAGGTTGTTAGAGAAAAATTGTTAGAGGACTGCTAATAAAAAATACAGTACAAAGCATAGATTAGAAAGAATAAGCATCACCCAAAGGAAATTTTGCTATGAATAAAAAAAAAAAAAACCAGTTTTTCCATGCATTGTGATATGCTGTCAATATAGAGAATATGACAAATGTTAATTTTTCCTCTCCTCACAAATCTGTTTTATAAAGTGGAATGTTTTTGTAAACAAACTCAAAGCCTCAGAAAGGGCTATTACTGGTTCATGTGGTTATGGTTTGAAGGAAGAACATTTAATAGACTTGTTGAAAAACCAGCTGATAAAACATTTAAACAGTGCAGAATTAAAGCATACCTATAATGCAACTTCATCAGTCATGTCAAGAATGCTAAAATTAATCTATACACAAAGATAAATGACTTTCAAACCCACAACCAAAACACGTATTATAGACTGGCAGATATCTCAACCAACCCCAAAAGGTGCACACATTTTAAAAAATATGGTCATATACAATGACCTTACAAAAATGATTTACATGTATACAAGTTAATTACAAAACAGATTTCCGAGTGTCCCATTTGCAGCACTTTTCACATGCCAAAACATATCATAACTTACTGTAAACCATCACAGTGCATCTGTTCAATACAAATCCAGTATTTATCCCAAACTATAGCAATTCAGCACCACCTAGAATATACTCTGATATAAAAGTAAGACAAACAGCTTTAAAATAAGCTTATTTTAATATTTTTTACAGATAAACAAAATTAGCTGGTAATAACAAATGTACTTACTACCCCATTTGGCCTAATTTGAGATTAGATGAAAATATAGGACAAATGCAATGAAAATGTGAAATTAGCATTCAGTAATATAACTATATCTGATTTCATCCAACTTCATGCAAATATTGTAAGACATTTCTGTAAAAGAATTATGGCTATTCATAGCTCATTATGCTGAAATGCAAAAGTTGTTTTGAGCAAAGAAAAAATAAAAGAGCACAAATGAAATGGACTTAAATAATAACCATTATCACCCTAACAAGATTTTTTTAGACAATAAAACAAGAAGAAAAGCAAAACACGTATATAATGCAGTACGCTTAAATATAAACACAATATATAGGTAGTTGCAGGATAACACTAATATATATTTTTACATGTACAATTTTAATTGAATTTTTATGATTTTGAATTTTGAAATTCTGTGACAACCAGATAAATTGGCTTTCTGTTAATCCACTTGAGTGCAAGTGGTCTTTGCAGTTTACTACAAAGAAGAAAAAAAAAGTAAAATAATAAAATACTTTAGCATTTTCGATAAATGAGATGAAAATATACACAAACGTCAAGAGACATCAAGATAAAACCGAAGGTGAATCTGAATGTCAATTAATGATTCTTATTTACATTCAAGCTGTCTTCGGCCTCAAAATACTGAAAACAACATTAAATTGGAAATAATAAAAGGCGCATTAGTAGCCGATACCTTGTTTTTTGGCATTTCCTCTTTCTATTCAAAAATATTCTAATGGCTATTTTAGAATATTTAGAGTTATTTGGAGAAAATACACAGTGTGTAAAATCCAATTATTCTGTGATAAAGGTGCCTAAATTCATTGCTACATTTTCTTTGTCCTAGTGCTGCCCAGGTATTGTAAGCCAGCTGAAGGCACTTAGTTACGGGGTGTAGTTCAATCTTACAATATATATCAGTTTGCCTTTGCACACTCACAGTGAAAATTGCTACAGAAAAATGATAGATTCTGATCTCACTTATATACGGAAACATATAAGTATGTGTTACGGTGTACAGTTGACTGGAGTCCTGTGGGCGCACTGAAATGTCTCTGGAAGTGCCAAGGCTGGCACATAAGTGGACACTACGGCTTGCAATCCAGTAACGTGTGATGAATCTCCTGGAAGGATGGACGCTCTTTGGTATTCCTGTTCCAGCAGCTCAACATGAGCTTGTAGACAGGGTCAGGACACATTGGTGGCTGAGGCAGGTATATCTGAGAATAAGAAGTGGTACACTCTTTAAAAAAAAAAAAAAGATTCTAAAAGGGTTTTTTTGTTGTGATGCCATAGAAGAACCATTTTGGGTTCCCCCAGACAAAGTAAATACAAATAGCATTAAATATTAAAATTATTTTCTTTCTTTCCTTCTTTCTTTTTTTAATTTTGTGTCTGTGCAGTTAATTTTGAATGTAACAATATATGGGTCAAACTAACGCCAAACACATTGGTTAATTATTATATTTCTCACATATTTGATTGTTTTAGTCTCTAAAAAGCTACAATAGAGGTTTTCTGTTTTTACAGCAATCCTGTGTTTTTCATTTGTATTTTCCATAGTGTTGATTTTCAGTAAATTGCACCAATGTGGATCAATTTGACCCCAACACAAAAGTTCTACCAAGGTTTTAAACACAACAGGAGGGTTAAAAGAACTGTTATTTCTCTTAGTGTGAAGAGCAAACCAAACAAACGTTTTTGACTATGAAGAATCTTAAGTGCAATGAAAAGGTTCAATGGATGTTAAAAGTTAAAACCATGGATGTCAATACAGAACCTTAATGATAAATGTATGGATAAATAAGATCAGTTTAATCAGATCTCATCCACCTCTACACAAAAGCAGATAAGCAGATATACTTGTACCTGTCTCCTTTGATCCCGAAAGAACTCTCCTGTGTTTTCAATGACCTGCTCATCTGACAGCTGTGAGTAAGGCTGCTCTTTGCAGAAGGTAAGCATCTCCCAAAGGGTTACGCCAAAAGCCCACACATCACTGGATGTGGTGAATTTCCCCTGTAAGGACAAAAATCATCATGTGTCAGACTTTTATAGACATAGAATCTGTTTTTACACACAGCAAGATCACTAGAGATTCATTTGAAGCCCAAAAATACAAAAAGTATTCTTCTAGGAGACTTTTCAGAGTATAATTTATAATTTCTTTAGGTTGTGAATGTGTCTGACCAGAAGAATGCTCTCCCAGGACATCCAACGGATGGGCAGCACCGCTCTACCCTGGATACGGTAGTAGTCTCCGCTATACAGGTTCCTACTCATCCCGAAGTCTGCGATCTTGATGGTGTAGTTTTTTCCTACTAGGCAGTTGCGTGTGGCCAAGTCTCGATGCACAAAGTTGAGTGATGATAGATACTTCATGCCTGAAGCAATCTGTGAGGTCATGTGGTGTAGGTTACTGTAACTGAAACAGTTAAAGCAGAATGTGAGTCATAACCTGGTGTGCTTAAGAACATTACCTAACAATTCAGTTTAGCAATAACATGTTGCTTGTTGATTCATCAGATTTCCGTTTCTGTTCATAATAATGATAATAATGAGTCCATCTTAATTCTTAGGGATTTAGAGTCACAGTCCACCACTGTAATGTTTGAAAATGTTTGGCATCTACCTGACTGTGGGAGCATTGCTGAGGAGAGCGATCATGCCCTCAGGCTCATGGCGAGACAGGAACTGATTAAGGTCTCCGTTCTCCATGTACTCTGTGATCATACACAGAGGGTCAGAGCTCATACACACCGCCAGCAGCCTGATGATGTTGGGGTCTTTCAATCGTGACATGATCTTTATCTCCTTCAAGAAATCATTCCTGTAAAGTATAAAAATTCAAGAATGGAAATTCATAAATATTAACGCAACAGCATGCATGTTCATTAGGATGCAGTGACAGTGTTGTACTGTAATTTATGGAAGTCATGACTGTGACATTTGGGCTTGCAAACCTAGCGTTTTTATTTGCATCCGCTCGAAGCATTTTAACAGCTACAAGCACTGTTTGGTTTTCAATGACATCGAAGGAGAAGTCCTCATCCATGAAATCTTGCATGCCTTCTGCTTCACACAAATGCACCTGGCAACACGCAAAAACAGTCATTTAGCATATTCACCCTGGTAAAAAAGTAACATTAAATTCATTTATTTCAAATATAGTTCAAATCTATTTACTGACATATTGCTCGAGACTTACTGATATACAAATCATAATTAAACTTTATTTGGAGTACTACTTGTGCACAAATCACATTTCTTAATATTGAACCTAAAATGTGCTTTAATGTCACTATTGATGAGGATTATATGATCTTTGAATAATATCGATCTTTAAATGCAAGATATTTAAAGTGTACCTAAAGTTTACTTGCAATAGCTCCACTTAAGCACAATCAAATATACTTAAGTATATCTTTAGTTAATCTTCAGCACTACTTCCGCACAATTAAAGTGCATTAAGCACAAAATTAGTTGTTTCAATTTAGCAGTCTACCAGTTTAGTATACAAAACATATATATACATAAATATGTAAATGTACTTATAGTATACTTAGCATTAAATAAATGTATTTCAAATACATTTTAGGATATTTATTGTTCACTAGGGCAGATATGATTTAAATATTTGATTTAAAATCATTGAACATGCTCTATTCAAAAAGTCTGGGGTCAGTATGTTTTTTAAAGAAAATAATACTTTTATTCAGCAAGGACACATTACATTGATCAAAGGTGACATTTATAATGTTACAGAAGATTTCAATTTTAATAAACATTATAAATATTATACTTTCAATAAATCAAAGATTCATAAAAAATGTATCGTGGTTTCCCCAAAAATATTAAGCAGCACAACTAACTGTTTTCAACATTGATAATAATAACAATAATAATAATAAATGTTTCTTGAGCACCAAATCAGCATATTACAATTATTTCTGAAGGATCATGTGACACTGAAGACAGGAGTAATGGCTGCTGAAAATTCAGCTTTGCCATCACTGGAATAAATTACATTTGAAAACTTTTGAACAGTATATAGAATAGGAGTTTTTTCATAAATGAAGATTTTTGTTTGTTATTTGAGAACTGACCTCTCCAAACTGCCCTTCTCCCAACTTTTCTTTAAAGGTAAGCAGCTTCCGAGGAAATTCTTCCACAGCGACATCCTTCCCTGACAGCAGGTCCATGGTAAGGGCGGGCACTGCGTAAGTGTTGCCCCCAGTTACACCCTGCAGGTTGACGATGTCTGCCTCAGCGTAATGTGGGACTCCCTCTTGTACACTGGCTGGAGCGGACTTGGAAGCTGTATTTGTTGAAGCTGCAGAAAAATAAACATGTATATATGCTATTGCATAATATGTATGGAATACCCATATATACTCCATACATCGCTTCTGGAACTCACCGGTGTCCTCTGAGGTTTGGGAAAACTCGGGCAGTTTGCGAACCAGGCAGGATGGCTCTTGGTAGTCGGGTCCCAGAGGGAAGATGCGCTCATAGGTAGAGTTGGACTCTTGCTCGCTGGACACTGAAGAGGGGCTGTTGTTGTTATAGGTGAAGGTCTCACTCTGTATTGACAGACTAGCAGTTAGTTCATCGTCCAGCATCCTCCGAGACACCTGGAATGAAGGATGTTTAGTGAAAAACGCTAAAAAAGGCTAAAATATATATCTATGAAATCATATTTACAATCCACTTATGCATTACTGTTTTTTTTCATTCATATGCAAAATAGCATCACACTGTTTAGGGGTCATGCAGTAAGACTACAATAAAAGCTTGTCATAATCAACCTTGTTTTATATGTTAAGGTCTGGTGCAAAATGAACAATTTATGCAAGAAGTTCATGTGGGAACATTCTGAGTTAAAGACATCATATGACATCTTAACTGTACACATAATTAGGCAAAATTAAAAAGGTTTTTAATGTTTTTAAAAGAAGTCTTTTATGTTCATATAAGTAATATTGGAATATAGTAATATTGTTTAATATTACATTTTAAAATAACTATTTTCTATCTTAATTTATCTTAAAATGCAATTGATTTCTGTGATGGAAAAGCTGAATTTTCAGAAGGCATTATGCTACTCTTCAGTGTCACATGATCCTTCAGAACCGTGATTCATTTTATTTTCAAGATTATTTGATGAACAGAAAGTTCAAAAGAAAAGCATTTATTTGAAATAGCTTCTTTATTTGAAGCTTCTGCCAGACACAAGCCTCTCACCTTCTCAAGCATCTTCTGCCACACTTGTCTCCATAGTATAATAACAATAATGACCACTAAGATGAAGATGATGGCAACCAAGCAGCCAATCAGGATCCGGGTGTTGCTGTCATCTACTTTGTGGGTGGGGTCATCCCCTAAGAAGGGGATAAAGAGAAAGATAACCTGATGATGAAATTACACTCCAGAAAAGGTGAGTGAAGTTTATTCAAATGGGTTATAACAGAAACTGCTGGTTCTCAACATATGACTGATTCAGGAACAGCGGGAAATCTGACCTGGCTGATTGCTGATGGGAGGACCGGTTTTGGGGGGAGCCAGGGTTGTGTTGTACATGGCTGTATCTGAAATTAGTGTGTTAAAGGGGTCATATGATGTTGCTAAAAAGAACATTATTTTGTGTATTTGGTGTAATGCAATGTGTTTATGCGGTTTAAGGTTAAAAAAACACATTATTTTCCACATACTGTACATTATTGTTTCTCCTCTATGCCCCGCCTTTCTGAAACGTGTCGATTTTTACAAAGCTCATCGGTCTGAAAAGCGAGGTGTGCTCTGATTGGCCTTTTCCACATACTGTGCATTATTGTTTCTCCTCTATGCCCCGTCTTTCTGAAACGCGTCGATTTTTACAAAGCTCATTGGTCTGAAAAGCGAGGTGTGCTGTGATTGGCCAGCTATCCAGTGTGTTGTGATTGGCCGAATACCTCAAGCGTGTGACAGAAATGTTACGCCCCTTACCCTACTGTGATGCCGTCTCCCGGCATGACGAGACAGAACCAATAAAACCCATTACAAACGAGGCATTTGTTGCATCCAGTGGGGACATAATTACAGATTATAATGACTTATACTGTCTTTTTACGCATTGCATAGCATCGCGCCGCATAAGCATAAAACCATGTCTGCATTTGTGATTGTGATGACTAACAACAAGCGCTACTCTACACTGCTCAAAACTCGCGTTTGAATCATCAGTGGCAAATTCTTTAAATATAAAAAACTTTACAGTCTGTGAGTCAGAACAGCCGGCATTGTAGTCTACTCTCCCAGGATCAGGAAACAGTCCTCCATAAAATGTGCTGCACACATCTGAATATTTGGGTTGAACTGTTCTGGAACAGTGTTGTAAATACAACTTAACCACCGGTTTCTAGTAGTGTCCTCTTTTGGAAGGCCAAACAAAGTAATTTCGCTTTCACAACGAAACAGCGTCACACACCGCGGCCTTGAGTGAGCGGAGGCCTGCGGGCTTGCGGCAACCACATGTGACGACCCCGGGCTGGACTACGCTTCATCCACGGTGAAAGCCGATCCGGCGATCCACAGCACGAAGTTGATGTATTTCCTCAGCGACCAGCACAGATCAGCTCTAGGCATGACGAAGCAGATATCGTCCTCTTTTGAAAGGCCAAACAAAGTAG
>NW_015659710.1:37286-50509 GCF_001515625.1 Sinocyclocheilus rhinocerous | reverse complement strand
ATAGTGATGTAGGTATGTGGGGGCGTGTTAGAACGAGCCGTTTTAGGTAGGCGTGGACAAGTCAACTTTTATAAAGAATATCTCTTTGGATTTGAGACTTTAGTCTTTGCAACTTTACAGATCTTCTTTATGCACCAAGAGCTTGTAACACTCCAAAGAGAAAGGAAAAATTGAAATCGCATAATATGACCCCTTTAAAACAGCCATTATACGATGACTGTGCCATTATGAAACAATTTGGACAGCGTCGTTGTCTTTGCATGGACATTTACTAACCTGACTGGAAGGTGATTTCACTAAACATCATCCAGATGTCAGAAAAGTAGTACTGGCACTTAATAGCACTGGCCATGTGATTGTAGAGTGAGACAGTGACGAAGCGGGCACTGGGGTTGACATCATCCATCACGGGGCTGAATGATATGGGTGTAGCTTCCCAGTCCAACTCCGAGCGAAAGTAACACACCACCTTCTGAAAGGTCTTCACTCTTCGGGAGAACATGTTGTTGCAGTGCACCTGAATCAATTTGGATTCAAAGGGAGAGAGAATACAAAGCATTATGATGGGTGTAAATAAAGGAGAGTTGGGTCATATAATCCTTTAAGTCACCCAACAATTTGCAAACACTTAATCATGTAGTTCCAGCAATTAGACTGCACTTTTAACAACACACCCTATGAATTTTATATGACTGAAGAAAAGAGAATCATCAGTGTAGGACATTTCTACCTTCATGGTGGTGAAGTTGCGGGTGCGGTCAAACTCAAACATGATCTCAACATAACCGTTGAGAAAGCTCTCATTGGTCCAGCCGACATAGTCATAACCAGGCCATACATTGTAGACGTGACTGTGTGTGAAATCATCGAGGCCACACATGCCATCCGTCAGCTGTCCAAGTCCTTCTGTCATACTACAGGGGAAAATAAAGCCAGAATACATATTTTTGCATATATACAAAAGTTCAAAGATTTTTGGGTCAGTAAGATATTTCTTTTTAAGAAATTAATACTTTTATTCAGCAAGGATGCATTAATTGGTCAAATGTGACAATAAATGATTCACATTTGATCAATTTACAAACAAAAAATCTATTTTTAATAAATTCTGTTCTTTATATTCATCAAAGAATCTTGGGAAACAATGTATCACCGTTTCCACAAAAATATTAAGCAGCACAAATGTTTTCAAAATTGATGATAATAAGAATTATTTAAAAAAATAAATAAATAAAAAATCATACTCGCAATTCTTGAGCACCAAATCAGCACATCTGAATGATTTCGGAAGGATCATGTGATACTGAAAGCAAATGGCTGCTGAAAATACAGCTTTTTCATCACAGAAATAAATTACATTTTACAATATATTAAAGCAGAGAAAAGTTATTTTCAAATGAAATAATATTTCACAATTTACTGTTTTTACAGCATTTTTAATAAATAAATGCAGCCTTGGTGATCATAAAAATCCTATTTCAAAGACATTAAAAAATCTTACCGACCACAAACTTGTAAATGGTAGTGTATGTGTGCTTTATATACGTGTTGTTACTTTTTGTTGTATAAACACTATATATACACAACAATATATGTGTATATATATATATATATATATATATACACACACGCTCACATATACATATATATATATATATATATATAGTTTTTTTTTAATCAAGTCTCTCACATGTATTTAATACCCTGACTACTTAAATTTTGTGTTCTGTTTATACCATATCGCCACTAGATGGAGCCATTTAAACATTTATCTTTTTTCCCCAGCAATGACACAGGTTTCTCTTGTGATAGTTTAATGACTATGAATGTGTGGATTTTTACTTTGCGGTTTTCTGGCAGCTCTGTCAAGAAAGCAAACACTATATACACACGCTCACATATACATATATATATATATATATATATAGTTTTTTTTTAATCAAGTCTCTCACATGTATTTAATACCCTGACTACTTAAATTTTGTGTTGTGTGTTCACAAAACACACAACACAATTCATAGTTCACAAACTATGAATGTGTGGATTTTTACTTTGCGGTTTTCTGCCAGCTCTGTCAAGAAGGTAAACACGCTTTGCACTGTGTCATGGAAGGTATTGTTCAGGAAGCAATGAGTCAAGTTCGCCTGTGAACATTGTGAAACCACTGTGACTCTCTCTGGTCTTGGCGCCTGTCGTCATAGCAACAAGGCAATAACAGACTGTTAGCTTGTCTTCATTGTAACTGATCTGGGATCAATTTTTTCACGTGCCAGGTTGAAACCATTCTGATTCTGAATCAGTAGTCAGTGGAGATATATTGACATTTAGTCGTAGATTTAACATTGTACAACATATTTTGTAGATGTGAAATAAGACTTATTTTATGTCAAAGTTAAACTGCTACACACTCAGACTTAGATTGGTGTAACGTTATTGGTGTATCCTGTAACTTCCTCATTCATTCTCAAGCTTGTACTGACCTGTAACTCATGGCTCCATCATACACTGAATCATTGAGATAAATATGCTGTCCATTGAGAGTCATCTGCTGGCCAAGTGGAGAATTATATGAAACCAAGCCATCTAGAAACAGACACAGGAGAACACCATCAAATCTTCTTTTTTTTTTATTGTCAGGTGTCCTCAAATGGAAATGTTAGAGGAGGTTCTGACATAATGCTGATTCATCCCACTGAAGAACATTAAAGTTGTCATTACAAAATGATAAAAATCTCATCTGCATTTACAATTTCCATAACAGCATATAACATATCACTGCAATATTTTTCTAATGTCACAGAGAGAGAGAGTTTGCAAGGGTTGTGAAGACTGTGTCCTCCTCAGTATCATATAATTCAATGTAGTAAATACAATGAAAATGTTAGTTTACAATAATTTATATGCGAAGATAAAGATAATTGATTTACATTCTGATAATTGGTCACTAAAGGTCCAACTACTATGATCTGATCCGATATGTAAATATTATATCAGATAGTCAAAATGATCAGCGTTTATCAGCAGTCCATTTCAGATGCTAATAGGACAACAAATGTATCTCATGCAACGTTTAGATGAACAATTTATACCATGTGACAGATTTTTGAGCGGTGTCACAAAGACCTCATGAAATGCAAAATGTAAAATTTACAGTTGTTCTCTTCTGGGAAAATAGACAAAAAAACAAAAAAACCTAATGACTCATGTTGCACAACCCAAACTTCTGGTTTCTTTAGAAAATACATTAACATAGAACTGAAAATAGTGTCAAGTGATTTCATTGGCAGTGTCCTTAAAGGGATAGTTTACCCAAAAATGAACACCAAAGAAGACAAAACAAGAATGATTTGAAGCATTTAACTCCACTTTATTTAGTTCATTAGTTGTCAGACTTACCTAGCCACTCACAGCCGTACAGTTCCACACGCATACAAACGTTCATGGAGTGATCGATGACGGGCATGAAGCGGACGAAACGTGCAATGATGGGTGGCTCCAAATCCTTCAGCACAATGTCATAGGCATTCCTGTTTCCTTCAATCACCTTCACAACAGAAAAAAAACCTTGCATTTAGATTTTCAATACACATTGCAAAATGTATGTGGACACCTAAACAACTCACATGTGCTTGTTGAACTGTTAACATTTCATCAAAATCATGCGCATTAACAGGGAGTTGGTCCTCTCTAACAGTTGCACTTCTGGGAAAGCTTTGCTGGGATTTGCTCTCTTTCAGACACAAAAGGGTCACTGAGGTCAGTTGGTGTTCCAATTAATCCCAGAAATGTTTGATTTAGTAAATCACTTCTTTCTGGACTTCGCTGTGTACAGAGGCACTCATGCTGGAACAGGAAAGTTATGTCCCATGCTAAAAAGGTTTGTCTACAGAGATTGTATGTGTGTATGCTTGATTTTATGCACCTGTTAGTAATGGATGTAGGTGAAATAGTCAAACACAGGAATGGGTGTCCACATACTTTTGACCACGTAGCGCATGACTGCTGCATCACATTCACTACTGACATATTTTAGCTATATCACATTCAAATTTGACTGAGTTTTTTATATTTCGAGTTTTTATATTGTGTTCTTAAGACCAATTTGCAACCATTCAGCTTGCAAAACAAATTTGTATAAATAATATTATAAATATAATAATCATAAAAATGACTATTAATAAGACATTCATAACATGAATATAATAATATATAACGACTGTTTTCTATTTTAATATAACTTAAAATGTAATTTATTTAGTCTTCAGTGTCACATGATCCTTCAAAAATCATTCTAATATTCTGCTTTGGTGCACAAGAAAAATGTCAATGTTATTAAAAAAAGTGCCACTGATTAATATTTTTTGTGGATTTTTTTTTTTGATAAATAAAAAGTTCACAAGAACAGTATTTATTTGAAATATTAACAATCACAATCTTTTGTAACATTAAGGAATTACTGTCATGATCAACTGAATGCATCCTTGCTAAATAAAAGTATGAATTTTTATACATTTCTACTAATAATATAATATAATATAATATAATATATAATATAAATGTGTTTTTAATGTGCCAAAAAAACAAAACAACAATAATTAATTAATTAATTAAACTAAACATTTCAATTATTATTATTATTATAAAAATAATTACACGAGTCAATTAAAAAAAATACATTATTGTTAAACCAGTCAAAAAGGTAATCGGTTAGTCGGTGAATCTCTTTATTCTTCTTGTGTCTCCTTAGATAAAAAGAAGTAATTAATATTAATATATAATCAGTTGATGATGTGCATGCAGCAAGATGTTGGGTTTTCTATGATAGCACAGAGGCCAGTGTTGCAGCGTGTACCTCTTTGCCCTGCCTGTTGCGCCAGGAGATCCAGCGGCTGCCATCACGGCTGTATTTGATCTTGTATGTCTGGGCAAACTCATTCCCAATGCCCCCCGCGTGACGTCCCTGAGTGCCCACCAGAGTGATGAAGTGCAGAGAACGAAGATCTACCTGCAGGAACTCGTTCATATTCTCAGGTTCTCCTGCTATCTCAGGACACCACGCACCATCTCCTTCCTCACAGTCCAGCCTAAGACAAAGAAAATTCAGAAGAGAATAAAATTTTTTGTCTACTGATTTTTTCTTTTCTTTTCCAGAAACACATTTCATCAGCTGAACAATCGGAATGTTATTAAACATCAGTACAATCAATTTAACATACCGTACTTCTATCCCTCAGAGCCTCGTTTTCTGTCAAAAATTAAATATGGCACTACCCTGACTAAGGTCTATAAATTAGTCTAAAATAGTTCATTTTGGTGAAGTGGAATGTGTTAGGAACACTTAGAATCAGTGAAAATGCAGAAGTAATATATGGAAGAAGCATAATTACATCATTTTAATGAGGCCACCCATATTTCCCCAGATGTGGATTGATCCCACCACGTTAACCTGCACTACAGCTCATGGAATATACTGTGTGTGTGTGTGTGTGTGTGTGTGTGCTCATACCTGCCATATTTTGCTGCTGTGGAGTCAGACCACTGTGTGTGTGTGCTCATCCCTGCCATATTTTGCTGCTGTGGAGTCAGACCACTGACTGGAAGCTGAAATATCTTCATCTATGATCTGGCCTCTGGACATTCCTAACGGGGACCGACACACACCTGTAAAAAAAAAAAAAGTAGTGCTTTTATGACTTTTTTTGCATATATATAAATCTAAGCAACTTATAAACATGCAGGCAATATTTAATATTCACACACAATTTTCATATAGCATTTTCATTCCTACTTCCTACGTATTTCAGTGGCTTCCCCTTATTTGACTGAATAAACAATAGATATGATAGTTACTAAAAATGTAAACACTTTTAAGCACTTTTATGAATAACATTTCATATTACAGATTGATTCATAACTCCATGCGAGAAATACACAACACAGAAATGCAAAATGTTTGGTTGACGTATAAGATCATTTATATGAGATAAATATTGCTTTTTATATTTCATCATTATAAACTGTAAAAAGTATATAGTCATAAATATTTGTCTTTGTGTTATTTTAATGGAAAACAGCACATAAAACATGTCAACATGGTTTCTATTACTTTTTTCCACATTTTACTTCTTGAATTAAATATTTAGAATCTACAGTACTTGGCAACAGTGGCTGGTTGGTTGAAAAAAAAAAAGATTTTAAGTCAGAAGGCAGACAAGAATAAATTAAGTAGATTTTTTTAAACATGAAAAAATGGAGTGATTTATAGTTAGATTTGGCCTGTGAGAGGAAATAGGTTTTGAAGAACTCTTGGGTAAACAAGAATGTAGGGCTTTAGACCACTGTGCCACCAGCTGATGACTGGCACAATTTATCCATTTGATTGAACAGTATATTTTAGAATCAGTATTTCATATTTTGATTGCAATATCACATAATACTGCCAGAGCAAGTGAGGATATTTATATAAACTCTCTTAATCTCTTGTAATATCTCTTTTTCTTTGAGTGTCTGTGTGAAGATCCGGACATGTAAAAAAAAAAGTGTACAAGGACACTCCTATTCCAAGCGGCCCCTCCATTTCAACAAAATAGCCTTTGTGATCCTGCCAGCAATAGCATGGATAGTGGTGAAGGACTTTTTGTCTCTCTTTTCATTTTTTTTCTGTCTCTCCTCCAAATGTTTGCTTAAAAGTCAAGATGGGGGAAACCTCAGAGGCTTGGTTTTGGCAATGACAAGCTGATATAATCCAAAACGAGCTGAATCCCCCAACAAAAAGCTCTTCCAGATGTAACAGAACGGCATCCTCCTCCCCCATCACTCACTCTCTCTCTCTGGCTGTTTCCTTAACACACATATATACTCATGCTTAAATATAGACACATATTTATAAAAGCTAAGTCTGGGCGATATATATCGAATACTCACAATTAGTGCTGTCAAACGATTAATCGCGATTAATCGCATCCAAAATAAAAGTTTTTGTTTACATAATATATGTGTGTGTACTGTGTATATTTACTATGTATATATAAATACAAACACATGCATGTATATATTTAAGTAAATATGTTATGTGTATATATTAAATATATTTATATATAATATAAAATATAATAATATAAATGTATATACATTTAAATATTTTCAAAATATATACTATATGTGACTGTGTGTGTATTTATATACTCCTGCTACATTCAATAATAAACTCAAAGCAAGGTCACATCCTCACACAGAGCTCACATGCAGTTCAGTGAGGTTTGAGTGATGGACTCTATCCCATTACATTTCACCACTCCTTTAGCATGGTGTTCTTTCCTTTCTAACCGCCAGCCTGTGAAAAAGAAAGTCTAAACTGAAGATTTTTTAAGTGTCTGTGATGAGAAGTAATAATATTCAGCAGCAATTATGGCATACCATGATATATTGCTAAGGAAATGTTTCAAAGCACTGTAGTGTATTGATCCAAACTGTAAAGCACAGCACAGCATAGCAAAGAAAAAATCAACACGCAGATTGTAGTGAATATTGAGCTTGTTGAGACAATTATTTCCACCATATAATTTTAAATCTGTATTTTCAGAATGAAGTGCACAGGAACCCTTCATGAATGAATCTCATGAATGAATGAATGAATCTCATGAAACTTGTAATTTCTCAAGAACATGTTATGTATGTTAAAGTCCCCATGAAATCAAAATTGACGTTTTTTGGCTTTTTGTATGAATATGTTAGCCTTTAGGTTATCTATAAGCTAGTATGCTCCAAAAATGTGCGTATATACAATATATAAGCATTCAAAACGTATAGTCTCTCACTTCCGATATAGATCAACGATTTTGATGACATCACTCTGCACTTTAGCTTCTCATAAAACTTTCTGTCCAATCAAATGCTCTCTAGAATCTGAAGCGCCCCGCCCCCTACACTATAAACAGACACTGAAGTGCAAAAAAAATTGCATAAAAAATGATATAATTACTTAAAAAATAATAAATTAAGGACTGTGAAATTTGTTTTTTCAGTTGTGACTATGTCCTATTAAATCTGTATTTTGATATGAAGTGTACAGGAACCTTCTGAAAATTGAACCTAATGAAAAGTGTAATTTCTCAAGAACGTGTGTGGTAAAAAAAAAAAAAAGTTAATATTGTAAAATGTTGTAAAAAATGTTTTTTCTCGATGATTCCTCTTACTACTATTATGTCTTATGTATAAATGCCTATACACAATTTACTTAAATTATTTAAATATTATGCTGTTTTAACATTATGAGAATTTTTTTTTTACTTAATTGTCATGAAAATAATGTCACAAATCAAAAACGTAATGGTCCTAATAATGAATTTTCCTTTTCCGAAATGTAATTTCTTCTTTCTTTTGTTTTTGGGGTAAAAATGCTTGGCAGGATTCCTTCACCCACTTTTCTCAGATACTTTCAGACCGGAAAGTAACAATCCAGAACATTGAGGCAGCAACAGAACAGCTGAGTATAATTCTGTTATGTTTGCTTGTACCACAAGCCATCCAAAAACTTTTAAACAATTCAGACTCCCTTCACATAAACCACACAGAGGGATTTTTAACAAAGCATTTTACATATTCCATGTTTACTTTGAAACAGGCCAAACACTACTTTGTAGTTCGACAATTAAACAGTCTGGATTGACTGGTGTATCCTCCTCTCCGATACATTAAAGCACAATATGGCTATAAAAGAAACCATTAAAGAACATTATGCATTCCTTGTCATATTATATTGGCATGCTTCTGAACCTTAAACTGCACTACAAATACAAATGTAAAAAATGTTTTAAAACTCAATGCATTATCAGTTAAGCCTTTAATGTCAGCCTATACAGTCTTAATTTTTAAAATATGGCAGAGGAAACTGACACATGATCGGTGGAAGGAAGCAATGTCACCTTGGGTAATCTAATTCATCTGCTTCATAAAGAAACACAGCCCAATACAATATAGTACAAGAGCACAGTGTGGTTTTCATCCTGGGGGATCCCAGAAGAAACTGCCTCTAGCCATGGTGGTATTAGCTGCTTTCCAGACTTATGCTTTAGTCTCTACTCTACGGCTGCTCACCGTGAGCTGGCTTCTGGTTTCCTTGTAAAATATAACTGAACCTCACATTGACATCACACTTTCCTCCCCACAAACCACCCATGCTAGAGAGAGAAAGCTAAAGTTGAAAGACACAGATAAAAGAGAAGAAGCCATGAGAACCAGAATGGAATCTGGGCATCTTCCAGACCTTATTCAGACCTCAAACGTAGATTGATCACAACTACAAGGCTGCCAGTTTCAAAGCTAATAAAAAAAAAACAATGCAACTTGCAGCACTCTGACCTTTAGAAAAACTTAAATTCATGGACAATAAAATCGGAGATTGTGACCACATTGCCACAACAACTTATTTCCATAGTGATTTGTCTCATAAATTTTGAAACACAGTTTTTGAGCAAATTTATGTCACCAGTGTCCATACCACTGTAGCTGTTCAGTTAGTATAATATTGTAGACTAGTAGTTAAAGATTGGGCTCAAGTTCCTACAAAGTCTAAAATCCACCGTTATTGTGCTGTTGAGTAAGCTATTAAACCCTAGGCTGCAGTTGCTTCGGATAAAATGATCAGCTTAATGATTAAATTTAGTACATTTAGTTACAGTTTGAGTAATTTAATCTCATTTTTATACAGTGAAAAAATAGATATATATCTACCTGGATTTACTTGAGACTTGACAGCTCCCGATAGGTAAAGGAGGATAAGGAGCGGAAAGAGCATCTTCCAAAGCTGCTTCATCTCAGGCGGAGACGGGACGTTCATTCCTGGAGAATGAGACACATGGTTAAAAAAAACGTATGACTTCATTTCACCACAGACATCCAGGAACTGCTCTAACATGATTTCTCCTTAATAAAATTTAAAGAGGAATCAAACTGTACCCTAACAATCCTTGAGCAAGTTTCAGCCCAGGTTTAAATGGAGAGTTCACCTTCATGTCAGTATTTATTGTCAGTATTCATCATGTCAGTATGGCATTTTAAACTGTCAAAGATATTTTGAAAAATCTCAGTGTTAGTTTTTTTTTCACCCATACAATGGCAGCCAGTGGGGCACAGTGATGTTTTGTACTCCATTAACTTTCACTGTATGGAGGGAAACATTCTTCAAAATATCTTCTTTTGTGTTCCACACAAAGAAGAAAATAATTCAAGTTTGGAATGAAAAGAAAGCGCTTTTGCTCATGCTGCCTAAATAACATCTACCACCCACACCTTAAAAATGAGTGTCTGAAAAGCTAATAATCTCATATACATTTCATATTCTGCACATCTGTTAGCTTGAGAACTGTCTTCATCCTTTTAGTTTTTATTCTCCAATTATGAAAAGGCACTGAGCCATGACACAAATTTAATGGGAAAACAGGTTGTTGTTATTTTGAGGCGATGGTTTTAATTTGGTCAGTAAAGATGCAATAATTGCCTGCAGAGCATAATGGAATTTCCATATTCATTATACTGACGTGAGAACAGCAACAACTATGGGAAAACTTCATAAGGCATTGTGGCTAGGAGAGAAAAACTTTACAAAGAGTTCAAAGAGAAAATACATGCTCTCTGTGTTTACTTCAACTACTGACCATCAACAGAGCCTTTTATGAAAGTCTGCTTTGTACATACAATTTTGAGCAAACACAGACACACAATAAAACTAGCCAGCACTTTTTAACATTCATAGATAGAATTATGCAGATGTCTTAGTTTAAAGTATGCTATAAAAAGGTTAGAAAAAAATGGAACACTGCAAAAAGTTTAAATGTACTATTTTTTAATTGCAACTTCATTATTACAAATCCATTTAAATACCTGACATACAAGTTTCTATAATAATTATATTAAAGTATATTTTAGGTTACCCTAAATGCTTCCCAGTACATTCTACAGTAAATTTTAACCATATTTCATATGACCAAAGAAGTAATTATGAAATTACGGTAACACTTCATTTTAAGGACCAATTCTCTCTATTAACAGCTGCTTATTGGCATGCATATTACTAACATACTGGCCCTTTATTAGTACTTAGAAAGCTCATATTAATGCCTTATCCTGCATGACCATATTTTAGATCCCTTAATCCTACCCCATACCAACAACTTTCTTACTATCTATTGATATGCAGCAAATTAGCAGTTTATTGAGGGAAAACTCTTAATTAACAGTGAATATGTGTTCCCTATTCTAAAGTGTAACTGAAATTACATATAAAGATGTACTTAAGTCCTACTTAAGATGGCCAAAAATGCAAAGTGCATTTACTATAAATTTAATCTACAGTATAACACGTTCATTCAATTGGAATATAATGTCTGGAAACATTATATTCACAAAAAATTATGCTAAAGTGCAATTCCTTTTCACAGGTGACCTTCTAATAGTTCATATTTACATATTTTATATTCATAGACAATATGAAGTAGCTTAAATATAGCTCAAAATCCTTTTCAATTCAATTCAAGTTTATTTGTATAGCACTTTTCACAATACAAATAGTTGCAAAGCAGTTTCTACATTATATTTAGGAGTGACTTATCAGTGGTTAAGTTGATGTCCATATCATGCAGTTTGTTAAAGACATGTAATCAAACAGATGGTGAACACTATTAACAGCAATGATTATATGTTGTGATCAAACTTATAGCAAGGTTTGGTAGTTTTGTATGTTGTTTCAGGGCATCACCTGAGGTCTTGTCTTCTACCATTACTAGCTTCTTTCTGTAAGAGTAGCTTTCAGCTTAGTTTAGTTAATTCCTCTCTAGAGTAGTTAGTAATTTAGTTAACTACACAGTCTTGCCCAACACTATACAGTATATGTTTGCAATGTGTGAATATATCTTATATAGGCTGTATGTGGATTTTGTTCCACTGGCAAAGTTTTAAGAATGTGTCATTTTCATTTTAACTGGAACATCAGGAAAAGATACTGTTATGTAAAATTTAAAAAAAACACAGCAACAGTGAGAACTATTAAAAAGTATATTGATTTAACGGTAAAACACAAAAGAATGTGAATGCTTTTTTTTTTACACTTTTATGATTTCTTTCGTAAATCTCTCAGACAGCAACTCATCACCATATACAGTATGTGTGACATTCTTAGCATTAAACAAAAACCTGAATGATAGCAGTTGATTAAATGTCGCAAATATTTGAATGTAACCATCACTTCCTTGAATACCTTTTTTTTTTTGTGACCGCCAGAGGAAAACAAGAGCCCTTATGTATTTTTAATAATATTTTAATGAAATGCACAATTGCAATGCATTGGCCGAGCCTTCATGTCTGCATTTGTCTACTTGCATAGAGTATGTTTCTAGTATGTTTTCATAAAAATAAAAAAAATAAAATAAAAACTGACCAGGGGATGTGGAGTGTCTGACTGTGGGTCAGACGTTACCTCAGAGAGTGTTAGTGCCAATACGGATGACCAGTTCAGTCAAAATATCACTCCCACCTTTACTGACCATAATATGAAATAGTACTGGCTTACTTCATTATTATTACACAACATGTATGTTTTCAAGAACCAGTGAACAACAGAATTGCTTATGACACATAATTAAGAGTCTGTAATGTCAGGATATATTGTACAAAACTCAATATTACATGTAAATTTCATTCAGTAAACTATACTTAGTCTTATAAAGACAGATGCTGCAGACTAAAACTAAATTTGCTTTAATTATAATGGAGAAAATGATACGTACATGCTGGATTGTAAACAAGCGCAGGATTACTCACTGCTTTTGACTGTGCATGACTGTCCTGGCTCCTTGAAAATGTCTCAACACATGATTCATGATGAGTTATGTAACATAAAAAAATTAAAGGAATAATTGATTCAAAAATATCATCATATTGTTACGGGGCGAACGAGACATGAGACTTGCGGATCCATTTGCAAAGCTTTAATAGGAGACAGAGACGTGGTCATAAAACAGGCATGGGTCAGACAATGGCAAACAGGTATACTGAGGGCAAGACAGAAGAGTAATCCAAAACGGGCGCGGTCGATAAGCGGCTAACAATATCCAGAGGGCTTGACATGAGGGGGTTATCCAATAACACGAGCTAGAATCCAGGCGAGGTGCAAACACAGTCCGAAACAGCAGGCAAAGGGTTAACTCCAAAACAGGCTATAAACTTCA
>NW_015659710.1:0-36823 GCF_001515625.1 Sinocyclocheilus rhinocerous | reverse complement strand
GATTCCCTCAGATCGCGTCTTTGATAATTCACACTGCGTGATTGTCACTCACGTGAACGAGCACCGATTTGCCTCCGATGTCGGGCATTTGTCGGCGATTTCACAAAACCTGTCGGCGAGTGAAAAATCGGGCTAAAATCGTGCAGTGTGAACTCGGCATTAGACTAAGACTAAGACTAGAACTAGAAACTAACACAGGGAAAAGGCTACGTAAAGTAGCTATCACGCGATGAGCGATAAGTGCTAAACAATACTCGGCAGTTTGAAAGGGATCTGAGTGAGTGTTATATAGTGAATGTGTGATTGGTTACAGCTGTGTGCAATCAGTGCTGTGTGCAATCAGTGCAATGGATGATGGGATATGTAGTCCGGGATGACATGCAACAGTTTGTGTAGTGCGAGAGTCAATGTAATGGAAGGGTGACCTCTGGTGGTGAGTGAATTGAAAGTTCATAGACCGGATTCGTGACATATGAACTCACTCTCAATTCATTCAAAACCCATCAAAGTTATTTTCTGTGTAATTACAAAGAATGGTAAGAGGAGTTTTAAGATGAAAAAACTACATTTACATTTATGCATGTAGTAAACGCTTTTATCCAAAGCGATGTATAAAAAGGAACAAAGTAATTTGTCCAATTAGTCAGCAACATTACACAACGTATTACACAATGCCAGGTTTATTAGTCAACTAGATTATTAGACAATCTATATGCTGAATAACTATATTTAAAAACCTTATATAAACTACATATAAAAGTTGGTCCATTCTACTTGTGTGCTATATTCCTGGAGCAAATTCATTGTAATTGAATGGAAAAGAGTAATTTTTCATTATGATACACAATGTCTATTACTAAATACAACTAATCTTGTAAAACCATAAAGTGTAAACTGGAAAACCATAATTTTTAATAATGATGTCTTCAGTAATCAATCTTTGTTATATCAATAGAAACTAAACATGCATTTTATAATTGAAACAGCAGCATGCACATTTATCAAAGTTATAAAGCTTAAGTTCAGCTTAAAGTTCAGTTCAGCTTAAAGTCTTTAAGGTTGGGACAAAAGTGACTTTGGATCTCTGCTGGAGACCTTAAGAAGCCAAGAAAAGTCTTCATCATCAGCCAAACAAAACTCTCCTCACAGGATTGAAGTGGGAGTGCCCTATATAACATGAACATGTGTGATCATCAGGCAGATTTCTGCCTCTTCTGCCTCCTTTAAGTATGAGCGTTTCAAAGAGGTTTTAAAGGACCGACAAAGGCCTCATAGACTCAACATACAACACACCCTTTGAACATTCACTACGGTAATAAGGCACACTAATCAAAGGAACTCCCTAAGGGTATGATAATAAAGTTTAATGTGACTTTGGTCGACCACCAGCATTTGTACTTCATGTATATCACAGAGTGTCTCCAATGTATTTGTGACATATCTGTCACACTAAGAATGCATGAATTTCATTGTATTTCATAAAATAGATAGTTTCAGTCTTTGATTATGATTGGCTGAGCTGCGTTCAAAGCCATTTTGGCTGAAAGGGTTAGTTCACCCAACAATGAAAATTCTGTCATTAATTACTCCCCCTCATGTCGTTTCAAACCCGTAAGTCCTTCGTTCATCTTCGGAACACAAAATAAGATATTTTTGATGGAATCTGAGAGCTGTCTGACCCTGCATAGACAGCAACGCAAGTCCAGAAACGTAGCAAGAAGATCTGTAAAATAATCCATGTGACATCAGTGGTTCATCCGCAATTATACGAAGTTACGAGAATACTTTTTGTGCGCAAAAGAAAAAAAATAATGACTTTATTCAACAATTCATCTCCTCCGCATCACCCTGGTGACATTTTGGAGAATATCCGCTGGACGTAAACAGCGTATGCTATTCTGTGTCAGCTGCGTCACGCGGATATGTTGTTTTCATTCAAATCAAAGCGCAAACAACGTAGGAAACAGATCTGGCGTG
This sequence comes from Sinocyclocheilus rhinocerous, assembly GCF_001515625.1. NCBI lineage: Eukaryota > Metazoa > Chordata > Actinopteri > Cypriniformes > Cyprinidae > Sinocyclocheilus > Sinocyclocheilus rhinocerous. The sequence goes on along the minus strand of NW_015659710.1, from coordinate 34,846 downwards.
ACACAGCTGACACAGAACAGCATACGTTGTTTACTAAGGTCTTACGGGTTTGAAACGACATGAGGGGGAGTAATTAATGACAGAATTTTCATTTTTGGGTGAACTAACCCTTGAACAACCACAATGCTTAGCAGAAGAATTATTGAATTATTGTTAAAATCATTGCTGTGTTTGTATATGCAGGCTCCACATTATGGCTGTACAGCTTCTTGGGCCCTATTGCAACAAAACAAAACAAAACAAAACAAAACCTTCAATTAAATCTAAACAACAACAAAGAAATGAAACAAACAAAACAAACCTCAACAAAACAAAAAACAAAATAAAACAAAAAAATTTAATCAAAACAAAACACTAAACAAATGAAACAAACAAAAACAAAATAAAAGAACAATGAAGAACACTGTGAAGTGATTTTGAGAGGGGCAGGGCTCTGAGAGCTCAATAATGAGAAACAACTCAGTTCATCCTTTTTATGGTGGCTCTTATAAATGTGCTTTGTCTCCCCAGGAACAACCCTGTTTGGTTAACACGTGTGACTCTGCAAACCTCTGTGTGAACTCCCAAGCGGAGGGGATACCACACACACGGGAAAGAGCAGTCATGACCTGGGTTACAAGGACCCTCAATTACTCGCTGCAGTGCATACCGGGGTTACAGCGCAGTGGAGAGAGGATTCTTTGGTGTGTTATTTTGCCAGAATTTCCCAAAGCCATATTCCAAAGTTTCAAACACTTAACACTTTGTTTTTTTAACATTTCAGAGATATCAGAAGATTGTCAGTTAATGTCACTGCTAATACAATATTACATTGTATAGCATTATTGTATTTATTATTAAATTGCATTGTGTATTGTCTTTAAGAATAATAATTGGTGCTAAATTTAGGTTCTAATAAACCTGGTAAATATTGATAATGGATAACGTGTCATTTGTATCCAAAATGCAGTATTAAATTACCGGTCAAAAGTTCAGAATAATTAATATTTTTTAAAGTTTTGGTTTTGCACACCAAGGCTGCATTTATTTGAATAAGAAAATACAGTAAAAACAGGAATATTGTGAAATATTATTACAATTTAAAAAAATATTTTAAAATGTAATTTATTCCTGTGATGGTAAAGCCTTCAGTGTCACATGATCCTTCAAAAATCAATATAATATGCTGAGTTGCTGAAAGCTTGATATGTCTTGTGGAAACCAAAATACATATTTTCATAGATTCTCTGATGAACAGTTCAAAATAACAGCATTTATTTGAAAAAATAAATCCTTTGTAATATTTTACATGTCGCTTTCAATCATTTTAACACATTTTTGCTGAATAAAAGTATTTATTTGTTTGTTTATAATTCTCACTTACCCCAAAGTTATGTGTATCACAAAATTTTAGTGTGTCATGATTTCCACAAAAGCATTAAGCAGTTTATTTAAAAAAATAACTTATTTTCAACACTGATAATAATCGGTAATGTTTCTTGAGCACCAAATCAGCAAAATGAAATTATTTCTGAAGGATCATGTGACACTGAAGTATGGTGTAATAGCTTCTGAAAATTCAGTTTTGCCATCCCATGAATAAATAATAATATTACAGTTTTTACTGTATTTATTATCAAAAATAAATACAGCCTTGGTGGGCATACAAGACTTTCAAAAAGATTAAAAAAAAATCTTAATTATCAAACTTTTTATAAAACTTTATACAATTTTTGCCAGTGTACAATACCTTAATGGTCTACGTAAAAAAAAAAAAATAATAATAATAATTATATATATTGTGACGAGCGTCCCGAGCTCACATCAGCGTTGCCCTGGAAACGGACGAGGAACACCTGCACACGCTCATCACGGGCTGATTGGTCACAGCTGAGAGTCATCAGCCCACGGCCAGATAAGCCGCGTGAGGCCCGAGGAAAGGGAGAAGAGATGCTCTCCCAGCAGCTGAAGTCTAACGTGTTGTCTCCTTTACATTCCAGAAACCAGCCCGTGACCAAGCAGCCCACACACGAGCGCCGCACGGACTCACCGACACTGGAACACGCTCACGGAGAAGCACCGACTCCCGCACGGAGAAGCCTCGACTCACCTCAGGACCCAGCGCACTCACTTGAGCACTTTCTCTGTGAATAAATCCACCCTCCGGGGTATTTATTTGAGCTCTCCTTGTCACGTGTTCCTTCCACCCCGTTACAATATATATATATTTCATTCTCTCAGCCAGTGTATGTTGGGAGTTTATTCCTTTCAAATGTATTTCAAAAGGTCCCTCAAGTATTCCCGTACTGCACAGAAACGTAGTTTAGGTCCCTCAGTTTATGACCTTCATGCTAAAACATACTTCAGGCAGAGTGTGAACAGAGCAGATGATCTAGGTCACACTGAGACTGTAGTCAACATATGGAATTACTGGACGGTTGCCTCTGAAGCATTCATATGTGCTCCACACATTTACAGCATAATATATGATTAAACGGCCTGCTGTGTTTGAAATTGGTACCAGCCCTACGAGGCCATTCCTCAAATGTCACCAATCATGGTGTTCACACTGAGTGATCCTGCAAGGAGGCAGATGAGAATAATTGAAAGGGACATGGGCAGACGGGGCACAACGGGGGAAGTAATAAGAGATTTGTCTCTAAAACCAGTCAGTGTGTGTATGCTAGTAGTATACTGCATTATGAAGCTGTTGTGACCTAAACACATAACTCGAGAAGACAAAGTAGGCAAACATTTCAGAATATGGATGGTTTTTAAAATTTCAGACACTTCAGACTTTCAGACAGGACCATTTCAAGACTGGCACGTTATATTTAGCAGCTGTTAAAGTTTCTCATTTGTGTCACCCAAGTACTTTGGAATGTTTAAAATCATTTTACCAGCAACTCTAAGGAATTACAAAGGAAAGCTCATACTGCAGCTTACTAAATCATCTGCCATGCTTCATACACTTCAAAGAAGACATTATAACTTAAATAGTCTGCATTAAAAGTATACGTAGTCACTTAGCATAAGGAACACACAATACTAAAAGAATGGGGTCAGTATTTTTTTTAAAGACTATTAGATTATTTAAAAAAAAACTATTTTAAATAAATGCTGTTCTTTTCAACTTTCTTTTCATAGACAAACCCTGAAAAAATGTATCACGCTTCCCACAAAAATATTAAGCAGTCCAACTGTTTTCAACACTGACCATAAGAAATGTTTCTTGCACACCAAATCAGCATATTAAAATGATTTCTGAAGGATCATGGGACACTTAAAGAGTGGAGTAATGGTTTTGACCACAGGTCAAAGGAATAAATTACATTTAAAATTTAAACCTAAATAAAACAAATTTAAAAAACATAAAATATATTAAAATAGAAAAGTGTTACTTAAGTGTAAAACTTCTTTTTATGATGCTCTTTTTTTGACAGTTTGGACCAGTTACTATTTACTAGCCCTGAGATTCAGTTAATACATCTTAGAAACATAAGCCTTAGAAAAGTGGAATGAAATCAGGACACATTCAGATCTCCCACATGATCTAACCTCCGTTTCACTGAAAAAAGTGCATTTGCCACACCAACGCAAAGAAGATCCATCATGATTTTTTCCTAGTATATTTTCCACATGGAATTCTGGAGAAAGAAAAAAAAAAAACACTTTTGCCATCTTAGATGAACTTTTGGTACTTACCAGCACACAGTGTTTATTAATAGCACCTTTTTAACACTTTACAATAAGGTTTCATTTGTTAACATCAATGAACAACACTTCTACAGCATTTATTTAATGTTAATTTCAAAATAATGAGTCATTTTTAAATCAAAAGCTGCATCACTTAACATTAATTAATGAACTCTGAACTACCACAAACAAACAATGAACAAATGTACTTATATTAATGTAAATTACAAATGTTATTAAATAAAATAAAAGCTATGAATTACTCATTGTTAATTCAGGGTATAATGCATTAACTCTAATGTTAACAAACGAGACCTTATTGTAAATTGTTACTAGAACCTTTAAGTTCTCTTGACTTTAAGATGCTGACTAATCTAAATAATTCTCTAATCTCATATTTGATACATTAGTATGCATATTACAAAAGAATACCTGGAACAGAATGGTGCTACGAAAATACAAGTTCATAGGTCAATTCCCAGGGAATGCATGCACTCGTAAAATGTATGTATACATATGAAGAGTTTATTTGCAAAAACGGATAACTCATTTTCAAAAATCACGTTTTTTATTGTTATCATGTTTTTATTGTGTTAGTTAGCTGTATTTTTAGTTATTTTTTAACCTAATCAAAATAACCCAACTGCAGTTTGATTGCGATTCATTGGAATGCACAATGAAAAAACATGATTTTTGAAAATTGTTAAAAACGGAGTTATCTGTTTTTGCAAATGAACTCTTCATATACTGTAGGCCACTTTGGGTAAAAGTGTCTGACATATGCATAAGTGTATTAATAATAGTTACCTGAAATCTCACTCATAATGGTTGAATGGGAAAAATTTGCAGTGCAATATATCAAAAGCCTGCAAAAACTTCACATTAAGATGCTTTAAATAATAGTAATAAATAATCTCACAAGAACTTTGCATTAGCTTTTAACAAGACAGTTAATTAGTCAAGTCAAAAAGAATTAAACATTTTTATGAACTAATTTGGTGGGATTTAGAAAAAGCAACAAGAGCTGTCATTATAAATATTTATTTCAAATTAATTCTGCAGGTTATTGTGCTCAACTGCTCTAAATATTTTCTTCAGAAAAAGCAATTAAACATCTTAGAAGCCAGTTTGATTATTAATATAGGTAATTAATATTGATTATTAAAAAAATTTCATGTTAATAATATTTCGCAAGTATATAAAAAGGTATAATTCTCATTGGGGCAATTAGTATACCGGAGTTAGGAAAACTTAAAATAAGGTTTTGTCTATTTAATAGTAGTTTGGTGGTGGGAAATCAGTTTTCCAATGATCCGAGATTCTAACCATAAACAGACTCTCAGTAACAAGCTAAAATACTATTATTGAGAAAATATAATTTCAGAAAATCTTTTTTTAAAATCTGATAACAGTATTTAAAGAGAAACCATTAGTGAATTGAAGGACCTTATTAAACACAACACCTCACAGTACAGAGGGCCAATAGTGCACACGAAGGCTGTGGGCCTTGTGAGACCTCTAAGTGTAAATATAGTAGGATTTAGCTGATCCCAAACCACAATACTGGCTCTTCAGTGCAACTTGGCAAAACGAGTCAATTACACATTACACTACGTCTTCTAGGTGCTTTAGTCAACATCATTCACATGCAATAGGTGAAGATCGCTTTTAAAGTAAAAACGTGGCCTCGCACAGAGCCTGGCTACCTCATAAACAGCATGAGGCCCATATCAGGAAAAAGGAAATGAAAGTCAAAAATAGTGTCAGTGATTTTGCAATGAGGACACAGTGTGCTCTTTGAATTTAAATAGTGGAGCTCATAGCTGGGTATGTATGCAAAAGCTACTCCATTTTTACAGTTAAATTAACATTTGGGATGAATGCTGGATTTTACAGGTAAGTGTTTTCTTAATGTGCTGTGAAAACCACAGCAATAAAGAGTAAATCGCACTTTATATGCAAAGCTTTTATTGTTCTGCACTTTTTCCTGTGCCACATCGAGGATGCTTGAGCCATGTTTTAATATTTAAAGGTGTCAACCTTTTTCAGGATGGACAGAGATCAACGTAATTTGATACGATGCTTACACTTCAAAGATCATTCAAACATATATATTTTTTTATATTACAGCATATTATATTATATTGAAGTTATACCAAATTTAACAAAAAATTAACAATGAAAGTTTATGTACTGTAGGTTTAACTAAATCAATAGTCTCCATACAAGCTTTGTTCTATACAAACAAATACTAACTCTAACATTAGCCAGTATCTCATTATAGCAGAGAAGCTAAATGACAACTTTAGACTGGAAGACAGATAGGTCATATCTAAAGGTCTTAATTAAATATCATAGCACATCAATTTCAAAATCTGGTTAAGTCATTAAAATAATTCTATATTATTTTATATTGTTGTATTATATTATATTATCGAAGGTAACCTATATTTTTAAGTCTCCATATAGGTTTTGTTCTAGACATAAACAAATTTTAACTCTTAACCAGTCTCTGCTAAAGAATACAGCAAATAAACTAAATGACAACTTCAGATTGGAGGACATAGAACTTCAGATATCTTAAGGTCTTAATTAAAAATCATCACACATCTGTGTTAAAGAAGTCTTGGTAAGTCATTAAAATAATATATTAATTTATATTAAATCGAAATGAAGTTACACTAGTTTTTAGGTCATACTATACTATTTCTCATCATTAAAATAATTATATAGTAGAATATTATATATTAAATATATTGTATTTAGGTTATGCTATATTTTTAACAAAAACTAGAGATTTTTAACAATTTACAATAAAATATATGCAGGTTTTAAATTAATTAATAGTTTTCCTATAAACTTTGTTCTGAACATAAACAAATCTTAACTCTAACCAGTCTCTCATTATAGAATACAGCACATAAGCTAATGACAGTTTAAAAGAGATTGGAAGACAGATAGGTCATACTTTATCTAAAGGCCTCAATTAAATCTCATTGCACATCAGTGTCAAAATCTGGTTTCAATTTGTGGCCCTGTAAGTGAGAGCGTTCCAAGATCTGAGATCGTCACTTAACCAACCAAATAACCCAAAAATGACAGTGAAGGGCTCTTCAAACGCCACCTTTCAAGACAACTATATGCACTTTTGGTTATGCTTTAGAGCCTCCCTTCACTGCTCACTGCAATTTACTGTCAGGATTTTATCATAGGCTTCAAAAATGATGGCAGTGAGAACTTCACAATCATGTATTTCAAAATCTTGCACAGTTTAGAGACTTACTTCAGGATTATATGACACTAACTTCCTCCAAACATTTCTACAGCGTAAAGAAGTCATCAATAAAACAAAGATTGGAGTATGTTTTAAAACAAAACACTATTTCACTTTTTCAGTTTTTCTACTTCAAAATTTCATGTTTACTTCAATGTGTTATTTGCCATTTTTTGAAATTGTTTGTGCAATTTACTAGCAATTTCTACACCATTTCAGTCAGTGTAGCTTAATATAATTCAGAGTAAGAGTGCAGCTTAGTGTAATTCAGATCTGAAATGAGCACAACTACAATAGTGCATTTTATTTAGCATACTACATACCACTGGAGTGAATGGATCTTATTTGTCAGGCTGATATTCACACACCTGTAAATTTAGGTATGAAGAGAACATGTGTTTTTCATCTGAAACCTCTTTCATTCCTCCCTAAAGCAATGGTCATAGCATTGCAGATATTTTACTTTCATGGAAATGCATAAATCCAAATCAAATGGCAGTTCCAGCAAAATTAGAGCCAGGTGATAGCAAAAACAGATGCAAGTGCAACGACACATGTTACAGTATCATGAGGTTTTGTGATGAGTAGATGTTTTCAACTTTTCTTCTAACCTATTTGGGGTAGCACAGGTGACTGAAAAACGTCATTTTGTCTTTTTAAACAAAAGTGTAATACTGGACAAAATTGAATAAAGAATAAAGGGCCACAAACAGTATAAACTGAAGTTTGCTAATAATGGAGGTATGAAAATGATTCGAAAAACAATTAGTCATAAAATCTTGACTGTTTAATCTTAAAATATTGAAATATTCTTTGTGAGACAACAGAGCTTTGAGGCATTGCATAATCATTCGCAATTTAAACCACGATAAGCAGTCAGAAGTAATTAGAGTTGAAGATCACGTTCGTTTTTTTTAGACTGCTTTTTACGGTGTAAAGCAATATGGTCCAGTGGCTCATAGTTCTGGTGAACTTCATCTGTGCACCTGCACAAAACACACTGGAATGTAACATCTACTCTCTCCTGAGCTTTCTGACTTAAATTACACCTAACAACTTCGCCAGTGGAAAAAAACCTTTTCCATTTCCTTTCTGAAAGCAACAGTTAGTTTACGAAGTGTTGCATGAATCATACAAGACTCAAAGCAAGCAGTGGGTGCTTTCTTCCTGAAACGTCAATGAAACATATTTCCAAAAGAGCAGATTTAAGCTAAAAAAAGTTTAATGCTAATCAACTTTAAAAATATACATTTTAAATATATATATTTTATGATTAAGAGGGCTGTTTTCATATTATACGATAAAAACAGTCTGCCATGCAAAACAGAATATAAATCAACTGCAGCAATTAATTACAGGCATTGTCTGCTTGCAAGTTTTCATATATGATTTCATTACATGCAAAAATGCATACACTGTACATATTTTTTCTCTTTGTGTATCCAGACTAATTCAGGTTAAGGAGGAAGAATCAGAAAAGTATAAGGTATATGGACACAAACATATTCTGTTACCTATTCAAAATCTTACATCAGTGTAACAAGTGAGAAAAGTGAAGTCTTTTCTGATCTTTTTTTGTAAGAAATAGAGTATTAAATTACCTGCAACCAAATGTTAAAAAGAATGGTTGAATAGTTTCACAGTCCCATATTAAACTCCAAGTAAAATTATAATGTAATGTACAATGACTCAATGTTAATTATTAATAGCTTTGAAATGTAAGCATCAAAAAAATATGTAAATGCATTAATATGGTACTAATACATATTAGTACTAAAGGCCTGGCTTAAAATGAAGTATTCAGAGTTATTCGATATGTATCAGCAGTCTCTGCGCCATCTCTTGATCCACCAAGTGGTCTGAAAGATATTGAAGATATTGTCATACAGGATTTCTATTACTCCTTACCCTGCTCGCACCAAAAAGATATGCAAGCACTAAGCTGAATTACACATAAATTATCCATCAATCAGGCTTGAAAATCTTAATCGACTCTTACTGCATCTGGCAGGTAGTTGAATTACATAATGTGAATATGAAGCAAACGTTTTAAAGCAATATTACTTCAAATGTTCATTGTATTCAGTATCCTGATACACCGATCAGCCGTTTGCTGAAAAACAAAACAAAAAGAAAACATCTTTGGCTTAAATTAAAGCTTTGGATTCTTAAATGCTTACGTAAATTAAGGATATATAAACTGACGTCTATACGCAGTTTGACGTCTTGGAAAGGTCATCAATGTGTAACGCCGGTAGTGAGGTTATGTCCTACACACACCAGGTTCAGTTGCACAGTGCAAGGATATACAGTGACCTCGAAAGTATTTAAATTACATTTAAAAATGTCAAAACAAGTGACAAACAAATCAGCTTTTCTCATAAACCAATCTGTCTCAAGGTGATTTTTAGAGGATGTATGAAGTCGGTTCACCTCAAGTTCACACAGGTGGTCCTAGCAAGCAACAACAGGTGTAAATTCATAATTTATGATGAATATACCAAGTTTGAAAAAAAAAAAAAAAAATTTTAAAGACTGAAAAAAAAGTCTAAATACTTGGCATCATAATTTTGAACAGTATGTTTCATAAACAATTTAAAACTAGGCCTATTTCAATTTTGTGAACTGTTTTGCTTAAAATATGTGCTTATCAAAATATTAAAAATATTATACTTTTTTTTGAGAGGCTCAACTGTCCAGATACTTCTTACAGATATTTAAGTCACTGTACTTAAATTTTTGTGTGTGTTTATCACAGCCACCATTCAAACTCATTAGAATTAGGAAATAGCATCCTCATGTTAACTTATAGAAAGCTTTCTAATACAAAATTTGTATTCTTAATCTGACAACTATGAAAGGGGCCCATTTTTAATTTGACAAAGCTGGATAGAAAAGTTAAGGAAATAAGAGGAAGACAGTCCTGAGGGACAACAGGAGGAACTAATAGGCTACAGTAATGCATAATTTCCGAGCAAAATATATCCGAGCAAGTATTTTGAGTACACTTTCGTGAAATTTAACAAGCTAGAACATACGATAACTACCTTGTTAAAAAGTCAATTCAGAACAGCTGGTTTGCAAAAGTTCTCTGGATCAAGTCGCTCTGCTATCCGCTATTTTAGTCTGCCATGCAAACAGTGGCTGGGCTATGCAAGTTTTAACAAAAAGACAACGGAACAGCACTAATACACGTTCAGTAATCTTAACATCATTATAATCAGTCATATACATATTCTCTTGAATCCAACAAAGGAAATGATCGAACTTTCTTTAATAAAATAAAACAAAGAAAAGAGACAGTATGCAAACTTACTGCTTGGGCTGCTGTTTTCAAACCATTTTCCCAAGGATTTCTTAATTCCAAGTAATGTGTGTGTAATCAGGAGGATAAAAACAAGGCTTTTTCTTTCTCTCCGAACCTCTCTTTCAGATCTCACAGTAAGCTGATGTAAGACACCGCTGGATGAGGGGGAAAAAAAGAGCAAGAGCGGAGAGAGAGAGAGAGAGAGAGAGAGAGAGAGAGAGAGACGGGCTAAAAAACTAACATTCTGAGGATTCTTGGGAAAATGCCAAAGTCCCAGAATTCTTCGTGCCATACAGAAGGTTTCAATTAAGTCAGACGGGCTAAAAAACTAACATTCTGAGGATTCTTGGGAAAATGCCAAAGTCCCAGAATTCTTCGTGCCATACAGAAGGTTTCAATTAAGTCAGACCAATGGCCAATCAGAGAAGATTTTGAATATTCTTTCCCTTTTTTACAGTCTAACATCATTTAGAAAAGGCAAAATTCAGGACAGCAAGTATTAACTTTATAATGTCTTTCAGAATGTTCTGAACATTTTATGTGCATATGATCCTAGTTATTTTCCTTTGCCATATGTTGGCTCTCACTACTGGTAGTTATTTAAAATTTATTGAAGGCGCAGTGCATTTTTTCTTTCCCTGTGTACATTTCTTTGCATTTATTGTCCTGTATCCTGCTTATAAAAAGTATTAATCAATTCTTGGAAAAGTATGGATAGGATGGGAGCTGATACCACAGCTAAATCTAGTTGTAACTGTTGTTGTTGTAGTTGGAACTGTTCATCCATATAAAGTGTGATTAAAATGCCCATTAAGTATTTTTTTTAACCTTAAAAGGTGGTTTAAGTGATTGTTAGGTAGTTCTCAGTGACTTCTGTGAATTTAGTTTGCTTTCCCTTTAAATCCATCCTCCATCTCTATAGAGGAAAATCATTCTGCAAGATGATGAGAAAAGCAGTCCCAACCTTTTTGCCTTTTTTTTTCACCATTAGCTTTGGCTAGAGACAGGATATTCAATTATAATTTATAGATGGAAAACTGATACAGAACTATTGTTATAGGGAAAAAAAGCAATAAAAATTCAAAACTTCTCCACTGATCTACACAAATCTGTACACTGCTTACCACTAAATCAATTACCACTAAAAATCAAAACAGTTTCCCAAAATTAAAAGCCTAAAGAATGGCCTGAGTCACTTGTCATTATCCAAAACCACCAACAGTACATTATTTGCACTAACCATCTGCCTGGGTTTATGTACCTTCCTCAAGTACAGAAAAGTGACAGGATAAAAAGAGACCCAGACTGTGGATTGTCTATATTTGATCTTGAACAATGAACATCTGTGCAGGCAACCTAGTTTTAAATCTTAGAGGCCTTCCATTAAATGTATCCTCATGATTGCAACACTGCACATTCATTTTCCAAGAAATTATTCTCTAATTTCTGAGCTTTGTTTATTCAGGGATTGAGATTGATGCATGGGCCTACAGTAGGTCAAGGCATATTGCTATTAATTTTTTTCACTATAGCAACGAGACAAACACTGTCCAGATTCAACCATGCGATTAGTGTAAACAGATACACTTCAAAATGTTTAAAAACATTTCTCTATTCAGGTTTTTTTTTTTTTTTGTATTAGGGTACAAAACATCTCAGAATTCCTGGAGAACCAAATTAAGTGGCAGGAACTGATACTTTCATTGCCAATTGAAGGCAACACAAATCCAAGAATTCCGAGAAGATATTTTCAACATATCCAAAAGGAAGACAAAAAATACCACGCTTAAAAAAAGATTTCCAAATACGTCTGTTTATAGTAATCACATGCTTGAAACCAGGAAGCATTTGTCTCTGCTTTAATGTGAATGCGAAAATTGCAGCAATTTTCTCAAATGTCAAATTATATGTAATGTAATTTTCCAATTTCCATGCATCTTGTGCAAATGTAAGTCAAGACATTCCTATAAATGGTAACTGAGAAAAGCATACAGAAATTAAGGTAAACAAACAATGAATCATTCGTCATGATAAATTATTTTATACATGGATGTGCACAAACAAACATAGATGGTGCAGACAAAGGCTAATCAGAAAAGTGAATTAGGTAGACTGTAAAAGAGAGAAGGTGTCTCAAAGTGCACACTGTCATTGGCAGCAACTGATTCCAACCAATCAGAACCTCTCCCATAAACCCTGTGCTGGAAAGTCTGATGCAATGTCACATTCCCACTCACTTTTTCTCGTCAAAAACAGACATCCATAGAGAAGACCAAACTTTGTTTTACATGTATCTACATTTTTAGAGAGTGGAACAGATAAAGCAGAAATGCCTAAAATCTTAGCAGTGACCATTCATGCACTGTGTATCATTTGATACATCTATATATAAATTAAATGGCTGAACTCATAAGTTCTAGTTATAGAAAAAAAGCACTGCACCTTAATATAAAAAAGTCTTCGCAAAATAAATAGATTCTAAAGTGATTTGATTGTGATTAGCCTTCTGGCACCCTTCGTTCATTTTATTGCACAAGAATTTCACGGTTTCCTCCACCCTGGCAGGAAGTGAGATGAAGATGAAGATGAAGATGAAGAGATAAAGAGCCTTCATGGCTCGAGGTTCACAGGCCGTTCTTCACAAGCTCGTGGACGCCGTTCTCATCGATGACTAGAGTGGGCTGGAAAGCTTTTCCATTCACAAGATGCTCCAACCCCTTGGAAACAAGACAGGCTATTCATTTTTTGAAACAGGAACTAGCAAGTAGAGTATGAAGCCTAAAATGTTTTATTTTCTTCTTGCACCTAAACAATATATTAAATAAAAATACTCTGGGATTGATATTCAAATTAAAATAGGCCTTTGTGATTCTTACCTCTCCACCATAAGACACGAGAGGAGAGATCTCACATTTGATTGGCAGGTCTGTTCCATCCTTCAGGCTGCGGCACCAAAAAAAGTTATAGATTTTTATATGTATGGCATTGCCAGATCAAGCATTAATCATGTCATATACGATATTAAATAATTTTAGAGGTCAAATCAAGTCAAAATAAAACTTAAGTTTAAACTAACAAATTAAAAAAAAGAGATATTTTTGCTTCAGTAATCAAAATAAATTAATGATAAATAAATTAATTACAAATGATTCACCCATTAGATGCAATTTAGATCACCACAATCAATGTATGCACAATGCAAACATTTTGAATACATTTAAATATTCATAATACAAAGTTCTGTAACTTTGCAGTTGAGGAAAACTTGATTATAAGGACCTAAACCAGATTATCTGTTATAATGATGAGCAGCCTTGTTCCATTCAGCATGCCTGATGCCCATTTCCCAGCATGCATATTATTCTGCCCGTTAGTAGCTGCTGTTTGGGTCAGAGCCAATTTAAAGACGCCAACCTTTCCCACGGCCATCTGGGATTGGACACCTTCTCCCACTGAGCTCTAACAGCTACACGGAATCTACTAAGAGCGAAGCCCCATCACCATGCACTACATACGACTGTGAGAATAGTTACTTCTGGCTGACTTCAGGTGTGACTGTCCCTGCTGGTCCATGTCTAGAAATGTTACACAGGAAATATAGTGTGGTTACACTATAGCTAAAGATAAAGGGGAGTGAAACTGAACACAGGTGGGAAGGAAATTTGGGTTTAAAGAGCTGGAAATGAAAATTATGTTATCATTTACTCACCTTTATGTTGCTCCACACCTGTATGGTATTATTTTTGCAGTAGAACACAAAATGAGAATTTTCAATACATGACATGATTGCTGTTAAGATGACCAAATAAATAAACAAACAAATAAATAAAAGATCTATTTAAAACATAAAATAAAGAGCTGTGTGATGATTCTTTAGAAATTCTCATTTTGTGTTTCATGGAAAAAAATAATAGCATACAGTTTTGGGAAAGCACCAGGGTGAATAATTAATGACAGAATTTTCATTTTGGTGTGCATGTCTCACCTGGGTATAGCAGGTATAGGGGTTCCATTCTCATCAACGAAATGTCCTCCGGCATTTAAGATCCAGCGGTGATGCAGGGACATGAGGGCCTGACGGGCTGTAGTAGGGTTGTCCTTCCCATCTTGACTGTCTGCATTTTTCAATGGAGAAAACTCGTCTTCTCTCAGAACTTCATATACCACAAATGTTCTGCCATACACAAACAATGTTTCAATAAGTTATAACTAATTGAACAAGCCTGAAGCAAAGTTTGAAACAAAAACAAAAAACTGGAGAGTATAAGATATTTAGATTTTCCAATAATAGTTTAATTTGTATCCACAAAAAAAAAAAAAAAAAAAAAAACCTGGAAGTGTTTGATATTTTGATTTGATTTTGACAATTTTAAAGGGACAGCTCACCCAAAAATGAAAACTCTGTCACTACTTATGTCATTCCAAACCCGTAAGACATTTGTTCATCTTCAGAAAACAAATTAAGATTTTTTGATGAAATCCAAGAGCTTTCTGACCCTGCATAAACAGCAACGAAACGTAGTAAGGACATTGTTAAAATGGTCCATGTGACATCAGTGGTTCAATCTTAATTTTAGGAAGCTATGAGAATACTTTTTGTGTGCAAAGAAAACCAAAATAATGACTTTATTCAACAATTTCTTCTCTTCTGTGTCAGTCAACATAGCTTCATACAAGGTAGCTTAAGGTTGAACCACTTATGTCACATGGACTATTTTAATAATGTCCTTGCTACCTTTATAGGCCTTGAACGTGTCAGTTGCGTTGCTGTCTATGGGAGGGTCAGAAAGCTCTCGGATTTCATCAAAAATATCTTAATTTGTGTTCTGAAGATGAACGAAGGTCTTACAGGTTTGGAACGACATGAGGGTGAGTAATTAATGACAGAATTTTCATTTTTGGGTGAACTGTCCCTTTAATCCAGTACACTCAATATCATTTTAAACTATTCAGCATACAGAAAAGATGTTATGAATTATATTCTTGTTTTGTATATGATTAGCCTTAGGATTAGCAAGGGTGTCATTCAAATCTATGACATTTTGAGACCCTTTTTTCATTTTTCAGAGGAATTTTAGAATGACATGAGTACACTGTACTGTCTACACACTGTGCATATTGTATAAAACCTGTAAAATACCTAAAACACCTATGAAACAGGTGTAAATGAGGACCCTTCCTGCCAATAGCACACATACTAAAAACAGGAACGGAAAAAAGTCCGGACACTAACTTGGCAAACTGGAATATGTCGAAGACAAATTTTTCCATCTTAATTCCATTGGGTTTGTCAGGTTTGATTAGCTGTCCTTGTGTGTTCACATAGGGAATTTTCTTCTGTGCCACATGGTGTTGCAACTGTGGCTCGTGAGTCCTAAAAGTAAGATATAGAGGTATAAAGACAGAGCGATGGACAGGCAGACAGTAACAGACAGTGAACAAAAGTGAAGCATGTTCTTTCAGTTAAAATTTCATAAAAATGACAATAAGAGAACACGTCTGGCAAAGTCATCCGTGTTTAAAATACCAGACACTCAAAAACTGCAGATGTTCCTCTTCTGACTTTACCTCATTCTCAGCGCACATTAAAGTCAGCTCCATCCTGTCTAGTATTTACAAGATGGCAAACCTCATTGGAAACAGCTCATAGAAATAGCTGTACTGTTTAATATGTAACGGAGATCATTGCCTTGCGACAAAATATCATTAAACAGCTCCTAAAGCTGTGATTCAGAGATGAGTAATCAAATTAACCTACATAAATTTAAAATATGAATTGAAAACTACTGTGACATTAACAGCTGACTCATACAATGCATGAAGCACTCTCTGAAGACTGACTAACCTCACGATCTCTTTGAGGAATGTGAGGGTGAAGAAGTGATTAGCTATGTTGCCAGCATTGAACACAAGTCGTCCATCAGTGCTTCGCTTCTCTGCTGTTGCCAAGGTAATCTCGCTGTACTCCACTACTTGATAACGACCATCCACCTTACAGACCACGCCCACTGCCTCTGTTGGATTGGTCTTCTCCACAACCTGCCAATCAGAATCAGTAGATGAATGTTTGGAAACAGCACAACATTAATGCATTTCATTTTTGTCAGTATTAATGTATTCAAAACTTTCCTGCACAGGCAATACCATGCAGATTCACTTAGGTCATTTACCTCTTTTTATTTTTTTATCATTTCTATTTAGATCATCTAGTGCTCACTGTAAAATCTGTAGTACTGATATCACTTTATTAATAACAATAATTACATTACTGTTAAATATAATCTGAATGTAATCTAAAAGCACTTTCTATTAAATCAAAGAATCATGGAGAAAAAACAAAAACAGTTTTCACAAAAATATTAAGCAGCACAACCTTTTTCAACTGTGATAATAATATCAAATGTTTTTTTTGAGCACCAAATCAGTATATTAGATTTATTTCTGAAGAATCATGTGACACTGAAGACTGGAGTAATGGCTGCTGAAAATATAGCTTTGCCATCACAGGAATAAATTACATTTTAAAATGTATAAAACATTTGTTTTGTTTTTAATGCAATAATATTTCCAAATGTTACTGTTTTTACTGCATTTATTATAAATTTAAATCAGCCTTAGTGAGTGTAAGAATTTTTTTTTTTTTTAATTACTCACCGATCACAAACCTTTGAAAGCTAGTTTTGATGTTTGATGTTTAAATACACTTCTTAGCTCATTTATTGTGATGTACTTTTTTTGACACTTATCGTTTATGGTTGTAATATGAATACAGTATAAACCCTATATTTTTTTCCTAGCCCTATATATGACGGTAGTTAAATCAGTTAGCATTACACAATAGCTTAAAAAAACTATTTACTGTAACAAACCCTGTAAACTCTTGTTAATGATTTAATTTGATTTAGTTTGTGTTGAGTTTATCAGATGTCATAAAAATTGTATCACGTCAACTGATAACAATTTTCAAGTACATCAAGTACTAAACCCAAGACTAAAACCACTTGTTAAAGAAGTCTTTTTAACATTTAAAGGAATTTAGCTTGAAAAGACAAATCTATCAATACTGAAATGTCATTTCAGTGCAAGTACTAAACTAGCTGCTGTGTTTGAATAGGCCACACACTCCTGTGTTCTGTGTTTGCCTGAGGTCTGTGCTAAATTACAGCAGAGGCAAAAGCAGAAAACCCTTTCCATTCATCTGAGTAACAAATTACAAACTTCTCGGTTGATGACGGGTTAGCACTGGGGGGAGGCATCGAGCTGAAGTCACTTTAAGTGCATGCTTCAGAAATTATGAGAGGTGGGTGGGTCCAAATATTCTTACCATCGTCCTCCTGTCACGCAGGAACTGTTTAATTGCTAGCAGCTTCAGAGAGCTCAGTATTCAAAACCGGCTGTTGAGTATTTATGTCTGAACCAAATGTCACATGCAAACACTTTCAAGAATCACATTTTGTTTGCTAACGATTCAGTTTGAGAGGACGCTTAAAGGATGCTTTTTGTTCACACTGTGAATTAGAAAAACAAGCCCTCACTTAAAAAAAAAAAAAAATCCCATTTAGAAAGAACAGAGAGAAAGAATCAGAATCAAAGCAGAACACTTATGTCAAAAATTAGACAAGTCGGAAATATTTGTCCAGACATAACAAAACAAGCACTTCCAGATTTCATGAAATACTATTGTCATTACATCACTAACCGGCGGTCACACAAGAAAAACATGATGAGTTTCACTCTTGTGTAAATGGTTAATCCACAGGAACACACCTACTGTGCATCATTTCATAATAATAGTCACAGATACATTTTTAGCATTTTGCATTGGATATCTGCATTGTTACGAACATCTTCATTCCTGATAATGCAAACAGGAATGTATGAGAGCAGGTTCAACCTAGTAATTTGCTTTCCATAGCATCATAATAACCACTATAATACGTCAAAAACTGAGGATATACTGAGAATAATGGCTAAATTAATTGGTATCCTGCATCACCAGGCTGGTTATATAAGAGTTTTAAAGGCAATTTAGCTCCTGACTGGAGACCATTTAAAATGTCCAGAATAACCACTGTTCCTTGTAAAAGTATTTTTCCACTTCTTGTTGTGTACGCAGACTGCAAAAGCACATGTGAACAAGTTAGTTACTTGAATTTACACTATAAGAAACAACAATTAATTGCTGTAGGATGTGCGGCTAAGCACAGGGTACCATCAAAACATTTCTAAAGTAAACATCATTAAACAAAAATGTTAACAATTATCAAAAAGTTAAAAAAAAAAGTTTGTGGTCTGTTTTTTTTTATATATATATTTATTTGATCAAAAAAAAAAAACAGTAATATTGTGAAATACTATTACAATTGACAACTATTTTAATGCATTTTAAAAAGTAATTTATTCCTGCAGTAGGAAAATGTTGAATTTTCATCAGCCATTTCAGTCTCTAGTGATTTGGTGCCCAAGAAACATTCCTTATTATTATCAATGTTAAAATCAGTTTGTGCTGAGTTCTTGTGGAAACTGTGATTTTTTTTTTTCCAGGATTCTTTGATGAATAGAAAGTTCAAAAGAACAGCATTTATTTCATACAGGAATCTTTTGTAACATTATGTCATTACTGTCACTTTTGATCAATTTAATGTGTCCTTGCTAAATAAAATGTAATGTAATTTCTTAAAAAAAAAAAAAAAAAAAAAAAAAAAGACACAAAACATGTTTGAATGGGGTATATGTCGAAAGTCACCTGACCAAACCCAGAAAAAGGTCTCATCGCATCCGCTTGTTGGAGAAATTGGTAAAAGCTGTATTAAATAATGACGATATCTATGGACTTTTAAGGTAATCGGTTAAACTAGCTAGTTGTTTTTATTGTTGCCGTTTTATTGAATTTTAATATCTAAATGTTAGTGAAAAGAAAAAAAAAAGAAAAAACTTTTATATATCAATCCACATTTATGAATGATCATCTTCGGTATCTACTTTGAAGGCATATCGAGTAAAACAGCCCCATATTTAACTAAGTATATGCAAAACACTTGACGAGACCTGTTTTACAGAATATGGAAGTCTGTTGCGCATAACCCCCATAAGTGTAAATTCCTGCATATACTGTTGTTTTGTTTTTTTTCCTGGGCAGCTGCTCCATCTAGTGGACTAACAAAATAGGCTTTGTTTTAAATATGTGACAAAGCACTTCTGATCTGAATTCAATATTATTATTATTATTATTATTATTATTAAATATAAATAAATAAATAAATATATATATATATATATATATAAAATACATCACAAGAAAATTGCCGAGCCAGGGAATCGACCACAAATACATATACATACAAATTAAATTTGTTTAGATAAGGTGCACAAGCTTAATGATGATACTGATGATACACCACTAAGCTTGTGGATTTATGAACAATTTTAATATCTAAATGTTAGTGAAAAGAAAAAAAAAAGAAAAAACTTTTATATATCAATCCACATTTATGAATGATCATCTTCGGTATCTACTTTGAAGGCATATCGAGTAAAACAGCCCCATATTTAACTAAGTATATGCAAAACACTTGACGAGACCTGTTTTACAGAATATGGAAGTCTGTTGCGCATAACCCCCATAAGTGTAAATTCCTGCATATACTGTTGTTTTGTTTTTTTTCCTGGGCAGCTGCTCCATCTAGTGGACTAACAAAATAGGCTTTGTTTTAAATATGTGACAAAGCACTTCTGATCTGAATTCAATATTATTATTATTATTATTATTATTATTATGAGCCGTTCATGCCAGACTGGGGAGAGAGGTGTTGTAATAATGTAAAATATGTGAAAAATAATGTGTTTTTCGAACAACCTAGTATGAGAGCCTGTACATCCCCAAAACAAAATCAAGACTTTGTAAGAGAGCATAATAGGACCCCTTTAATAGAACTATATTTGCATAAAGCGTTTTGCATTATGTATAGAAGAGGAAATACCTGCAAGGGTAGGGCTGGGTATGTTAAGTACTGACCTTTGCACCACAATCGGCTCTTTTCAGTGTACAGAAGCCAATGAAAACAGGGTCGGCCACTTTCACAAGAATGTTGTCTACACAGTAGACGTGGATGTAGGAGATTCCTCTCGTCTCCATGTCCTTCACAATATTCTGTGTCCCCAGAGCTCTGTACAGGCCCCCGTTTCCATCTGAATATGAAGATTCACAGAAAATATACAAGTTATGAATATTCACTTGAGTATTTCTAATTATGAATCTTAGCAAGTTAACTGTAAGGCTAATTAACCTGGAGTTTCTTTGGGATATTTTTAATGGGTTTGAGAAAAGTGTTTTTTGACTAAAATAAGGTCTGTGGTTCAGATTACTTGAAGAGGCTTTGATGTTTCGTTCAGCAACATGCATTATTTATAGGCATACCTCATATGTGAAGTTGCTTAAAGTTGTCTACACAACTAGAGATACTAACCTTGCTCTAAAAACTTACCTGGTGCCATGGACAGTTTGCCTTTGCCCTCTAGAATAATTTTCCCATTAAAGTCCACAGCGGGAAGCATGCCTTGCTGAAAGAAAAACACATTCTCTTCCTTCAGGCCGAAGTATTTGTGTTGCATGAAAAAATCTTTGGTCATGTCCATTGTTCTGCCACTTGTCATAATGTACCTGATGAATCAAAACATTGATCATGTCATTGCAAGACCAATCTCTTGACAGAATCTTAGCTTAAAGTGTAAGTCTATTGTTTTTGAAAGGAGTCTTGCTCACCAAGGCTGCATTTATTTGATCTATTTTAATATTTTAAAATGTCATTTACTCCTGTGATCTGAATTTCCAACAGCCATTACTCCAGTCTTATGTGTCACATGATCAGAAATCATTCTAATATGCTGATATGGTGCTCGATAATAATAATTTCTTAACATTATCACAGCTGAAAACAGTTATGCTGCTTAATACAACTTTGGTGGAAACCATGATGCATCATTTTTCAGGATGCTTTCATAAAGTTCAAAAGAACAGCATTTATTTGAAATAGAATTTTGTAAATAAGTTTCTACTGTCACTTTTGTTCAACTTAATGCATTATTTTTTTTCTAAAAAAAAACATATCTGTGGTAAATTACTTTTAAAAATGATGGTATTAGCATGTTTTTTCTGGATGCTAAAATGATGGTAAAATTATGGTGTTCTTTAAAGTATATTGTCATATGACTATGGCGATCATACATGGATACAGTTATTATCGGTCTTTAAATAATGAGCTATGATTAGAGCTGATCATTAGGGCATCATGTGTCATGCGTCAAAGGTCAATTCTGCTGGGCAGAGATTGGCTCTAAAATTCTTTTTCTCTTGAGGTCTGACCTAGTTCCTCAGGACGACATGCTGGTTATGTCAACCTGATTTCACACTGACTAAACCATGTAATGACATTCATAGCGAGGAGGTCACTTGCATTATGGTAAATGGGGAGAAACTTCCTTAAGATCAAAACAAGTCTGGTAATCCAAGTAATTAGATTGAACAATCATTGACAAACTACTTCCTTGGGAATTTGGAAATGGTTGTCTATGGCTTCAAATGTAAGTGCACTGTAACAGAATACATTTGAATTGTGCTTAATGCTCATCTTACCATGGAATACAGCACTTCCTTGAGTGCCGTTTTTCAGCGAGCTGTTCCAGTCTTCTGATGCGTTCCGCCTGGATCTGAAAGAGGGTTTTGTGAGAGGGGAGGTATACGTCATACATGCCTTTTGGATATGATACACCCAGCCGTGTCCCTTGCCCTCCAGCCAATAGAAGAACCGCCACTTTGTTCTCTGATATACAGCGTAGGCCTGTGTGGAATGATGGGAGGATATGTCACTTTAGCAAACAGGTGTTAATACTATGTCATACAATTCAAGGAAAAAACAAACATAGGTCATTGCTCCCATTACATGAGTCCTTAAAGTGAAACATGCTACATTAATGTACAAATAAAAATCAACTATGGCGAGAAAAGAGACGGATGCTGTTGGTATAAAATGTCTGGATTCTTAAGCAACAGTTTGTGTTTAATTATTTGCAGATAACAAGGGCGATTATCATCGACTTTTATGAGGCCTGGTTTATCTAACATAAATTACTGTTATGCTAGATGTTACATCACCCACACACAGCCTTGAATATGCTAAAATATGACTTTTGTGCAATTTAAAAATTAATTATTCAAAAAAAACTTGAATTAAATTAATTTTAAAAAATGAACTGAACAAAGATGACACATAAAAGTCACTGGGTATCATAGTAATGTGGTCTGATTAAAGATGATGTGATGCTGAATGAGCTCAACATGACGTCAGCAAAGCAATTACGTCAAATCTAACCAGAACCAGATGTTTTCATTCCGTTTTGAAGCATCCTCCCCCAAAAATGGAGTACTGGGACAAAACAATGTTTATTCAAATTTGAAACCTATTGTTATTTCAATAACCAAGTGCCTTTTTAGACAGACTCTGGGCAGAAATCCTAAGCTGTTGATTTCTTTTGTCTTGGAGGTCATGATTTGTCTAAGAATGGTTCTCTGGGGTGCATTTGGGTGGAGAAGACATTGCATCACTCATTATGTTTTGTTGTGCAATATTTCTTAGCAACATTTTTTTTCTGCTTAACAAAGACTTAAAATAATTACTATATCACATTTAGGTTATAATATTAAACTAAACATAATCTGGTAAGCTTTTGTAGTTGTTTAAAACAGCCTTTTATATAAATTCCTCTGCCTGTCCGCTTGGTCAGACTCTGAAACCAACTGGCTGACCAGCTAAACTCCAGCTTGGGATGGCACTTAACGCAGAATAATGCGCGAGATGGACCAGCAGTGCTGTGAAACATTAAAATATCTGAACTCACCCTCTTCTTCCCATTCTTTGAGACGTTCACGATCGCGTGTTACGCTTCCCAAAACTTCTCGGGGCACCGGCTCCATTCTGGTGTCCACCTTCTCCTGTGAGTTCTGCCCAGACGTCTTCATGGCAGTTTTAAAGAAGTTATTGATCTCCATGAAGTTTAGGCTCTCCAAATCAACACTCATTTCAGCTTGTTCCTCAGGGCTTAGCTGGTCCCAATATTGGAGAACATGAGACTGCCCGGCTTCAGCGAGTCTCTCAGCCAGTTTGCTGGTGTCCATGGTCTTTCCTTTAGATCTGGATCAGTCAGTGATGGAACAGAGGCGGAAGCAAAGTGACACTGATTATCTAAGAGTCTCACAAACAGATCTAACTGTCTTATCCCCACCCATAAATTGATAACCCATAAATTGATAACTACTCTGTGTACGTGCTCAGTCGAATAAACACGAGGTTGGCTAAATATAAGGTCAGGTGTGATCTTTACCTCTCCTCAAAGATCAATATAATTTTTGACTGGCTGGAAGACAACATAGACCATTTCTGATCAGTTGAAAGCCTACTGGACAGTAATCAAGTTTGCTAAAAATCTGACACTTCCCCCCCATTCCTGATTAAAGATCACACCTGCTGCATAAATTCTTATACGATACATCTTGTGCCTAAATGTTACTTGTTCAACATTAATGAATTAAAACACCTGGTGTATTGACAACAAGGTATCAATGTTTATCATAGCCATTCATAAAAAAAGAAACATATTGTCTTTAGATGTAAAAGCCCGTAAGAATTACCCATATCTAGCCCACATTTGCCCTCAAATCTCAAACTCAAATCGACAGACTGGTAAAACTGTCTTTGACAAGAGTTGCGTGGCGGAACTGTCGCCTGAACCCCAGACTTGACAACAGTACAGCGAAATGTTTTCTGATGATAAATTTAACAACATCATAACATTCTTACCTTTCGAGCAACTGCTGACCACTTAGTATTTCCCTCTCACTTCAGTAAGACTAAAAGACACGGCTAACATCTCGTGAGAGCACCGCCTTTACTGCCCAGGATCCTCCTCCGACATCCGTCTGAGATTGACGTGGCAGGACAAGCGCTTCTTTTCCACACCCATTTTCCAGCAAGCTCCACCTTCTCGGACGAATGGGCGGGTCTAACTGCCTCTATGCAGTCCGTGAATAGACAGGCGAGCTGTCATTCATATAGTCGTAGCCAACAGTGAAACAGGGATCAGGTCAAGCGCGGGACTTGCTCACCAAGAAATAAAAGAGCAACGGAAAAATACATTTTTTTCTTTTTTTTTTTTTTAGCCTTTTCAAACAGTATCTGGGGTGAATTAACCTACGTTTTTCTTGTTGGAGTTTTAATACATGTGCTTCTCCTAATTTCCATTAATTTAATTTAATAGAGTATTAAAAATAGATTAGATATGGGATGAGCATATTGTACATTTTTAATATAGAATTTGCAGATTAAAATATACTTAATTTGCTTGAATGTAAAAAACACGACTTTGAATAACCATGTCGTCTAGTGTTTGAGGATGAGGATCATGATGCTTCTTGCCCATCTCGGAGGTTGAGGAGCACAGTGTGGAAGCTGGAGGAGCTGAACACGCAGCGCCAGCTGAAGCTTGGGCTCTGATCCTCTGGGGTGGGTGGGGCATTACACAAATATTTTATTTATTTATTTATTTATTTATTTATTTTTTATTTTTTTTATTTTTTATTTTTTCTTCAGTACAGATTCATCACTCATGTGCGCAAGATATACAGTAGGTGGCGGTAATACTCCTAAGGAGTGAACGGCCATTGAACAAAAAGAAGAAGAAGAAGAACCATGTCGTATTTATTTATTTATTTATTTATTTATTTATTTATTTATTTATTTATTTATTTATTTATTTATTTATTTATTTATTTATTTATTTATTTATTTATTTATTTATTTATTTATTTATTTATTTATTTATTTATTTATTTATTTATTTATTTATTTTTTATTTTTTCTTCAGTACAGATTCATCACTCATGTGCGCAAGATATACAGTAGGTGGCGGTAATACTCCTAAGGAGTGAACGGCCATTGAACAAAAAGAAGAAGAAGAAGAACCATGTCGTCAACGTTGGTTTGCCAATCCGCCAAAAAAAATCGAGAGAAGGACCATGTCGTCATTTCCGGTATCATGGCCACCAAAACAGTGGCAGGAATTTGTCAACTCGGTCCAAAATTGGGTTTTACGCATCCGCTGTATCTTTGAGGCGCCATCTCGGCTTTTCGGATCTTTAAGATCCGACTATGGTGCCGCACTTCGCACCAATTTGGGCGTTTGTTTTAAAATATGGCATTTGAATCCATGTTCGTCAGCAGTTGGTAGTTAGCTGTAAACTTTGGCATGCAGAAAATCTCTACTTCAGTTTAGAAAAAAAGTTTCTTAAAAGGCAACTAATGGAGCAAACACTACTTATTATAAACCTGATAGTATTTAACTCCGATTATTACTGATATTACTCATGGCTTGTAGTTCTGGCTCCAATGCAAAAATGTCCAGTCCAAATGTCAGCACACCGGCGATGGCGGTGACACCAGACGCCGTGGATCAGAAGACAAGCCCGGTGGTATTTGAGATTTACGGAAAGATCTGGAACGTGCAGGCTCGTTTGGGCCAGGGCGTCTCGGCCTCCGTGTACCGGGTGAACTCCGGCCGGGCGAGCTCTGCAGTCAAGGAGTTCC
Organism: Sinocyclocheilus rhinocerous; assembly: GCF_001515625.1. Classification (NCBI taxonomy): domain Eukaryota; kingdom Metazoa; phylum Chordata; class Actinopteri; order Cypriniformes; family Cyprinidae; genus Sinocyclocheilus; species Sinocyclocheilus rhinocerous. The sequence goes on along the minus strand of NW_015659710.1, from coordinate 8,955 downwards.
AGGTGGACGCGCAGGGCGGAAATTACGGGTTCCTCAAGGAAAGCTCTGTGCTGGAGAAGATTCAGGGATATAAAAATATCGGTAAAACACACAGGGATCAAGACAAGCTAACAAATACAAAATTAAACCAGTGGTTCTCAGCCAGGGACCACTCTGCAGACTTTCCGGAGGGCCCCAATATGTCTTAAAATTATTTAGTTATATTAGCATAATCTCAATTAAAATGTTATAAAAATAGAAGTGTATGACATAAAACTGACATAATATAGTTGAGTTTATTTACAACATTAGTATCAAAGGTACATATCAGCTTAGATGTGGGGACAAATGGAGTCAGAAAAGTTGAGAACCACTGATTTAAACAACTCTGTCATTTTATTGGTATTAAAATCATGCACAAAAAGTCATAATATCTGTTGAATTGATGTTCAGTTCATTTTTGTCAACTATTGCATGACACAAAAACAACTTCAAAAAATTCTGGACTATCATTATTTGGGTCCTTTCTACACCGTGACCGAAATTAGTAGTGCACTTTTTCAATTTTTACTCTCTTCATTCACACAGAGCTGTAATCTAGATAAAGATTACAGCTATACATCTTAAAGTTTAATTGCCTGGTTCCATTTGTGTTATTTCAAATATACTTTCTACACAATTTGCCATAGCGATCATGAGTCCTGGAGATCCAAATGCTATTCCAGCATTATAACGCAAACGTTGGTATTTCCTCTCTAGTGACGCTGTATGGAATGTTCACCAATCACAACCCATTTGGTGTGGCCACTCATTGCCTGTTGTTGGAGCTTTTGGATGTGAGTGTGTCAGAATTGCTGGCCAGGGTGAGTAATCAGGGGCATTCCATGTGGTTGATTCAGCACTGTGCCCGTGACGTTTTGGAGGCCCTTAGCTTCCTGCACAGAGAAGGTTACGTACATGCTGACCTCAAGCCCCGCAACATTCTCTGGAGCGCCGATGACGAGTGCTTTAAGCTCATTGACTTCGGCCTTAGCTTTAAAGAGGAACACCAGGTGAGGAGTTGGTATGGTTTGCCTGAGATACCTGATCATTTGCTGTCTGAATTTATTCACATACACTACCGTTCAAAAAATGTGGGGTCTGTATAAAATCAACTTTTTTGAATCTTCAGCCTTTTTATTACTCCACTTTTCAGTGTCTTGTGATCCTTATAAACCATTAATGTGGCGATTATATATGAATCCTATATAAATCATTATAATATGCTGACCTCAAACTTTTAAATGGTAGTGTAGTATTAATGTGCCTCAGTATTTAGAAATAGGTTGGCAGTGAGCCTAAGGGTTCTTGTCTGTTTCTTACAGGATGTGAAGTACATCCAGACAGATGGATACCGGGCACCTGAAGCCGAGCTGCAGAACTCACTGGCCCAGGCAGGTCTGGAGAGCGACTCTGGCTGCACAACTGCTGTGGACCTGTGGAGTCTGGGAATCATTCTTCTAGAGATGTTCTCAGGAATCAAACTGAAGGAAACTGTGAAGTCTCAGGAATGGAAGGTCAGCTGATACCCAAGCAGCTGTGAAGCAGTACTCTACCTTGAATATGACCTTAAATCTTTAATGTTCTGTCAAATGTAAATCTTGAATTTGTGTCAATTTTCTCTTGAGTCTACTGTTGCTCATGTTATTTTGACCTCTTATGCTTGGTAAGACAGCATTGTGTTGTGTCTCTACAGGATAACAGTTCTGCAATAGTAGACCATATCTTTTCAAGCAATGCTGTGGTTTACCCGGCTATCCCTGTTTTTCATTTAAGGGATCTGATCAAAAGGTAGAACGTAATCTAAGCAGTGTACCAGTGTGTTCTTTAAATATGACTAAAATAAGTAATATGTGTCTTTACATTCCCAGTATGCTTCACAATGACCCTAAACTGAGAAGCACAGCTGAGGCAGCATTAATCAACCCTTTCTTCAGCATTCCCTTTGGTTTGTATGAATCCGCATCTAAAGCATTGCTACGTTGCCCAGTGTTTGGTGTTAACACTTTGTGAGTGAGGAACTGCTTTGGGTTTTAGCACCTCATATTGAAGATTTGGTTCTTCTGCCTACACCTGTCTTGAGACTACTAAACGTAATAGACGACAACCACCTGTATAATGAGGATGAGTATGAAGGTGAGTTTTCGTCTTTGTTTTCTTTATAATAAATATATTTTCACTATGGTTTCTTTAATTAGTAGGTCCCAAAGTGACATTTATTTCTTGGCTTTCTTAGATATAATAGAAGATATGAAAGAAGAATGTCAGAAGTATGGCAAGGTTGTATCCTTATTGATCCCAAAAGAGAATCCCGGCAAGGGACAGGTGAGCAAAATGGAATTGCAATAGTGAATGTGAATTTTTCTAGATATTCTCTTCACCTAATAATATCATTATAGCATTTATTTGCAATAAAGCATTTTTTTGTGTCATCTCTATAAAATTGATATGAAAAATATTCTTATCCAGCAACCATAAATGGCTCAAAGCCATGTAAATTTATTGTTCCAAAAGTGTGAGAACTCTGAAAGCGTTAAATATCGCATGCGATTTATCGTGCAGCCCTAATTGAAAGTAATGATAACTTGCAGTTCAGTAAGTCAGCCTGATGTTCATTCGATAACAATTCAGACAGAGGTTCATTCTGAGAAAGATTCATTAAATTGATTCAGACCGATAACTTGTGAGTCATTTTGACACATTCATTTATAGAAACTCATAAGAGTTTATTCTTCTTTTAATTAGACTACACTAGTTACACTGTATGTACACGACAATGCAATAGAAAGACTTATCTATTTATTGTTTTTGTATTTCATTGTTTGAGTTTTAGTGCCTGCTTCCTACTTCCTTTTTTTTCTAAATGATCACACCATAATAAGACAATTATATTTACCACGTGATAGCTGGTTGCTAGACATTCAATACGTATGCTTTCATACTTTGTCATTTTGATTATTAAATTTTTTTTTTATTGCAGTGGGGTTGATGCACTGCTTTGGTTTACACTGCCTTCTAAACAACAGATCACTTCAGAGACTAGGTTTACATGCTTTTTAAATGTCTACGATTCCAAAAATGTGTAGTTTATGTGGCCTGTTCTCTTCCGTTCTTTTTTCCCGTTGTTAGTTTTAGTGAAGGTATGTAGGTATTTCCAGTAATTATGCACATATTTATAAACTACTGGCAAAATGCACAGGCCTGCATGCACTGTGGCGTGGTTAACATTTATGTTCAACTTGACCATGAAAGCTGTTTAACCGCATTTAAACTGAAGATGGAAATCGGCAGAGAGAGCACAAAGACGACAGAGCGGGTAGCCTTATGCTATAGATCATTCTTAAGCGACTTTTATTTTATGTTTGCTTATTCAGGGTTGACTGGAATGAGACTCCATGTCTCAACACAAAAGCCACAATCTGTCTCATCCAAAACCTCTCTGGATATGTTTATTGAACATAATACTATCGTTTTAGAATTTTGAACTTGAATTCCAAAGTATAATATTAGTTTAAGTATAAATTGGGTCTGAAAACTCATCAAAAATATTTCAAGTGGACTTCTTTGGGAAATACTCAAGTGTTAAAATGTGTGGTATGTTGTGCAAAGCAACGTAACTCATACCTTCATAGCACACATATGTGAAGATTCAGAAGCAAGTAATCTACTCTGTATCTTCATTAAGCTGAACTGCCCTGACGCATTGATAAATAATGCTGTTCTAAAACTCACTTTACTATCAAAGATACAGTAACACAAATGTGTTTCAGAAAGGCTTAAAGCTAAAATGCTTTCTACAGACACATTCAAGTCAATTGTATCTGCTGTTTGAATGGATTTACTATCTGTACAATAATGATGAGTGATTTTAAAATCGTAACATTATTTAAAGGCTTTTCCAGTTGTGATAGGTATAGTGTTCCTGGTGTCATTGTGTTTTCCAGTCCGTCTGTGTGTGATTGCATGATGTGGAGTCTTTAATAGTTCTACAGAGCTTTCTGACACGAGCAATTCTTCGTAAGTGTGTTCTCATTTACTTCATGAATATCGCCTGATGGTTTTTTCAGTCATCCTGGTTGATTGTTTTTCTTTCTACCATCCAACGAATGCCATAAAGTCAGTTTTCTCTGTCCTGCAGTCTAGAAATATCACATTCACTTCCAGGGCAGTGAGCTCTAATATGATAAGTGTACAAGACAATGTGAGGAAAGAACAGGCTGGTTTTCTAGATTTAGATTTTAAAAGGAAGTTTAAACTTTAAGAAAACATCCTTTTTTGTGGATTAGATGGCATTGTGGCCAATAGTTATTATTTTTATTCACATTTTGTTTTCTTTTTGTTGGGAATGTTTTAGGAGTGCTATTGTAGGAAAAGGGCACTTTGGTCATTCCAGATCTGGGCTATTTACTTAAAATCTTTATCTGAGCATTGTAAAGAAATTGTGTTTATACACTCATATCTCTCTCTCTCTCTCACATTAATGGTGATGACATTTGAAAGAAATTTTGCAGATGGTGAGCAAGAGATCTTTTAGATCTATGTTGTTTATGAAACAGTGATTTTTTTTATTATTATGTGAATACTGTGTAGGTCTAATGTTAGTCAAGGAAAATTGCTTACATGCATCAGAACATTAATGAGAAAGGGATTTTCTGTAATTTTATCAAATGGGAAGATTCCAGTTTGACAATCTAGCTTGATGTTGAAGTGAAGTCTTCTTAAATGAATGATGAAAAGATTCCAATTCATATAAGTGAATATTAGTGCATTTGACATAAATGTGACAACAGCAATAGTCAGTTTAAGTGCATATTGTGCAGGTGAGCCATCATTACTTAAATCCAGCCCGTTATTAATATAAATCCACAATAAAATTAAAAAATGATCAATTACTTTTTGCTCAAGCAATATCATTAAAGCTGCTCAAATAGAGCCCTGAGGCCCCTTCTAACACTTTCGAAAAGCACAACGATTTCTTTTCATAATTAACTACTGCATAGAACCTGAGATGGGTGTCTGTCAGGGATCATTTCATGCTGCCTTAATTTTTTTGTATGCTGTAATAATATCAGTCAGTAAATGCTAGACCGTGAGAAAAGTGCCAAAATTGTTTCAAAGCCTTCCTTTTTTCCCTGCCACCAGCAACCCTGGAGAAATACCCAGGGAATCCATATATATACCTTTATCTTGAATTGCATTTAAATGCCTTTAGATGTGTCCAGAAACATGAAAATGTGTTCCAGTTGGATGCCAGAGATCATATGAACAGTAAAGCACAGTGCTGGAGTTTGGCTGGCCTTTGTGTTTGTGTAGTGAATAATGAACCTCCCAAGAGGAAACACTGCAGGGTGTAACCACAGATAGACATGGGAGCTCTTTGGGCCTTATTAACTCGAGAAAGGTTGGAGAACTACATGGCAGCTTGAATGGTGAGAAAGATTTTGAGTTTGTTACTAATCAGGAATAGAGAAAATGCATGTGAACGTTCTTGTCTTCTACCGTCATATTTATGATCATAATTTCTTTTGTAACCCTCTTTAAAAATGTATTAGCTGCTTTATTGGTTTCAATATTGCAATAAAGTCAAGTCATATCACACATATCTTATAGCATGCATATGACCTTTGAAGGAAAAGGGCAAGAGCTCACCTGACAGTACAGTACAGTCATTTAATGGGGAAGTGTGAACATATAAGGCAGTAAGGTGATAAGTTGACATGAATCATGTATAGATAATAAAATATAAGGGTATAGGTCACAGACTGAATATGTGGCTTTGCTAAGGTGAAAAACAATCAAGAAAGTCTTGTATTATGGAAATCAGCTTTTTTCTGCAATGCGTTGAAGTATCAGAGGTTTAGATGATTCTTCAAATCACTTGTTAATTGGAAAGCTGAGTAAACACAACAGAAGCGAGTTTATGTGTGATTATTGTTTGCAGTGAAGTCATGGTAACATGCATGACATCACAAAGGTATATAATGCGTATAGTAGCATGATCAAAAGGTTTGTAGAAATAGTGTTTACAGTACATTTGTGGTACATAAGTGCATTACAGTGGTTGAAGTGCAGGGTTTATAGGATCAAAGCAGTTAGGATAATGATGTGAATTCTGATGAAATGTCTCTCAATGTTTTGTATGTAGATTCTATTTATGATTCTTCCCTTTAAAACATGTTTATGTGCATTCATCTTTGCCAATGATTTCATTGTTACTGAAAATTCCCTCCAAAGCATTAAAAAAGTTTTACAGTCTGACCTTTAAATAGATATTTTGCAAATCTGTTAGTGTAGATGTTTAAAGTCTAAACCTCACTATGAATTTGGTAACAGGAGATTAAAATGGTAAATAATAATTGAATTATACATTGGAGGTGTGGTGCTGGTGGCCTGCATTACCATTATGTTGCTCCATATGCAGACAATCATGTGCTCTTGTTAAACCTTCCTCGTTTCTGTCTTATCCCTGTGGCTGAGATGTGATTGGGCGAAAGATAATTCTTTGTGAAGCTCTGCCTTAAAGTCCACATTATATGTGGCAGGGAAAACAAACCTAAACTTGAATTTGAACATGCTACAAAGTATAAAAATGATCTAACATTCAGTGTGAGGATGAGTGTTTTCTGTATTAGGGTAAAAAGATGTTGTAGATGTCATTTGTAAAATGTAAGTTGAGCAGATGATAGTTCAGTAAGGATCATGGGAGACTGTGACTTAAGAGCTCTGGATGGAATGAATAATATTCATGTTTCTCACAATAAAATGTTAATGTCCGTATCATGACCTTGTGTCTTTATTTTATGTTTTTTTTTTTTTTTCTGATTGGATGCTTCAACTTCTGAAGCAGAGCTACTTCATGACAGAATCGTTTTATTTAAATTCAAATGAGAAATGTTACAATCAATGTAAGTGACTTGGGAACCAACAATAGGGAACCAACATACACCCAGGCTACAGGCCACTAGATGGCAGCTCTGCCTTTCAGACTGTTATAGTGTATTGCAACTGCCTTAAAAATTAGTAAGGTTATTGTGGAAGTGGTTATCATTACTGAAAGTTAAGCAGATTTGCCACTAAATTTATGCACATCTGTAAAAGCATGTAAGAATAATAGGTAACACTTAAAGCCTTTATGTAAAATGTATTATAAAGAGTTATTACAGGGTATAATGCATTATAATTCTTCATAATGTGCGTTATGATACATTATATCTTGTCGTAAACAATTATATCCGAATTTAAAATGCATAGTGTAACAATGAATATATAAGTGTTATAATGTATTAACTGTGGTTACAATTATTCACGAGATTGCACAATGCATTATAAGGTGCATTATAATTAATGCATTAAAACTATTTTTATAATGCATTATACATAAAGGCTTTAAGTAAAGTGTTACCTAATCATTTATTAGTGTAAAATATCACATATCTGTCCAATGAGAACTCAACCAAAAGCTCTACATGTTACTCACCCTTCACATGTTTATGAAATATTTTAGCTAATTTATTTGTCTTCAGCTACCACGGATATATTATTTACCATGTTTAAATCGATAGTATGTAAGATATTTTTTAACCTTGAAATATAAGAATCAAAATCATTCTGATGGTGACTTAAGTTAAATGGCTTCTGTTTCTTTCCCACACTCCCATTAAAAGCGTCGTTACTGGGAACGAAATTCTGCGAAAAGGGCGGATTGCTTTACGGCAGCAACAAATGCAATTACACAGTCTTAACTGTAGGGGGCTCTAAAGTCGTAAAAATACACAAAACTACATACAGTTGCTTTAAATACATTCTGTAGATTTTTCGCCAAAAAAAAAAAACAAATTGGTAAAACCGTCCACAGATTCGGTCTGGTACTAATAAGTCATAAAACGACGTAGGAAAAACATTTCAGTCTTTCAGGTTTTGTCGTCTTTCTCTTTTAGGATTTGGGACAGTAAATAGCTATCCCCTCCTGGCGGCTACATTCTAAGACCCCCATGGCACGTCTGTATCATCAGTTTCCTGCAGTTCTCTATAGCTCCACATCCCTGCCAGTTTAAAGGTTCAGCAATTTACTGCAGTCTAATAAAAGAGGCCTTGTACGGGGCTTTCATTGAGGAAGGCAGTTTCCCAACATTGTCAACTCAATGAAATACAAAAGAGGAGCTGTTTTAATGAGGGGGTATTAATTAGTGCAGGATTCTCTGGAATAAAAGGGCTTGTTCACAATCAGGCAAAGTGACAGATATGTGGTGTAGAGAGTGAATGTTAACCTGCATTGCAGCCTTTGCCACTTGAATTAGCAGAATACCCGGCTGCACAATCTTGTTTCAGCATATGTATGGCAGAATGACAGAGGATTCCAGGGGATGTTATGGTTCAGGATCACTGCCTTCTGGTTACCCAAGCGCTTATCTCCATACTGATGATATGCACATGCACCTACACAGCACATGTGGCTTATTGCACAGTTAGCGTGTTTCCTTGAGTTCTGCACCGGAACACACAAGAAAGCATGCTTACCTTACTTTTTTTCTCTCCTTAGAAATTAAAGCTGTACAACACTTGGCTGTGTTTTTGTTAAATGGATTATGTGTTATTTTGAGAGAAGGACTATCCAATTAAAAAATCATATCATAAAGCAGCCTTTCTCGATCGTGCTCCTGGAGTCCAAGCCTATACATTTTTAGTACTGTTTGTTAAGGCAAGCATCGATATTCCTACAGTTCTTATAGTTAGGGATTTCAATAAACCCCTAACCCTATGAATAATTTTCAGCACATTCATATCGCAACACTTATGCCATATGCATGGTACCTCAAAATATGCAGCTTTTTGAGAAGAGGTGAACTATTTGTTTTTATATTATATTATATTATTATACACTGAAGTATATCTTTATATAAATGTGTCATATTAGTCATATAAACCACTTTTTATATT
>NW_015659709.1:166262-166685 GCF_001515625.1 Sinocyclocheilus rhinocerous | reverse complement strand
GGAATACACCCCAGAACTGTTGTTGTGAAGCTCAAGTTTGGTGATTTGGTGTATCTTTATCTCAATTGTGTTGAGATTGTTGAAGCAGAGATTCTGTCCTTTTGTTTCATTGGTTACATCTATGATTGAGACTTTTCAAAGAGAGAAGTGAGTGTTAATTTGAGTTGCCTAATGTCAATATTGATTTAGCTTTATTATTAATGTTTTTATTTTACTTGGTTGGGTTTAGTAGGAAGGTGGGTGCCATTTTGTTTTGTATTACTACTTTTCTCCTGGGGGCTGTTTCATAAAAGATGCTAAGAAAAGCGGGGATTAAAGTCCAAAACCTGACTTGAACTAACCTATCAAATCATTATTCTTAAGCAGCCCTTAAAGGGGTCATATGATGCGATTTCATTTTTTCCTTTCTCTTTGGAGTGTTAC
>NW_015659709.1:146013-165905 GCF_001515625.1 Sinocyclocheilus rhinocerous | reverse complement strand
TATAAGTGAATTTTTATCATAGCAGTAACTGTAAATCAAATGTAATCTAGCTAATACAGCCCTACTATCTCAAATGAGTTAATGTGTTCCTCTTATCAGTTAAAATGTAGTCTGATTTCTATTATTTATTTTCATTTTTAATTCAGTGGTTTTAACTTTTAATTTAGTGTTTTTAATGCTTTAAAGAGCAATTTTAGATTGTAATGTTTTAATGTTCTACTAATAACCATAAAGTACAGCTGTCATAAAACCAGAGAGAAAGGCTGCATGGGCTAGAAACTGCTGATCAACTGAATGTGAAAGTGGCAACTATGTTAAAATGTTTTCATATATCTTAAAAAAAAAAGGTCATTACATTTTGGGCACAATACCTTAGTTGGTTGTAGCCTATTTTTTAAATTTATTTAATTATTTAAGTTGCATTTTTCTGTATACTTTTATTTTTGGACTAATAATAAAGTCAGCTAGTTGTATGTGAGAGAGTCAGCGCTGTAATATCAATGCGTTCCTATTGGTCAGTGTTAGAGAAGCTCAGCTTAGCCTGACAGTTAGCCTGCTCCACAGGTTAGCTTTCCAGCATAAGTTGCCACAGTGACTGAGCCTGAGCTATGGTAATTTTGATTTATGAAACCAAATCAAGTGAAAATAAGTCAGACTAACTGAAATAAGCCTGGCTTATTTGGTAAACTTGTTTTATGAAACAGCCCCCTGGTTATGTTAGTTTAGGGAGTTAGTTTAGCCTGTTGTATTTTCCGTTTCTTTTCTTTGAAGCGTAGCTAGTTAATTGTGAAAGAGTTAGTTTGTTATTGTGGCCTTGCCCCCTTCTGAAATTGATACCCTTTTGTTATTATTTTCTCTCTCTCTGAATTATGTTAATAAAACTACTCTATTTTGGTTCTAACTCATCCTGGTTGTTTGGATTATTGTAGCCATTCTGGCTCTGGAGATGGGGTTTCCTCTGCCGTTGCACATCCACTCACCGCCAACTATTTATTTGTGTTGCGATCTCCCCTAGACTAATCTAGACTAGTGATGGCGAAATGAAGCCTCGTGGAGCTACGAGGCTTTCCTCTAACTGGTCCAAGAAAATAGTCTCGGAGTATCGATTACAGTGCCATCTAGTAGATCATAAAATGTACAACATCCGTATCTGGGATGAAGCTTCACTGGATGAAACACCAACCTCTTTGATGTAATTTTACTATGTAGTGCACAAATAAAAATCATAAGCTGTTAATATTTATGTACCATAATGTGGTAATTTGTAGTAATATGAGTCAATGTATTACAATAAAATACTGTTTAGGCATGTTGTGGGTGCCCACAGTAAGTGAGCAATTGATGAATTATGACTACAACGCCTGTATATGACATGTATTTGACATACAATTATCTGTATAGTAATAACATTGTATTATTTCTTTATCTAGTATAGGAGAATATATAAATTTAACTTCAAAGAATTTGGAAAATTGGAGGGGGGGGGGGTTATTAAATGTGCTTGTGTAACTGGGTGAAAAAAGGGATATTTTACTGATTTTTATTGAGAAATATATACAGTGCTGTGAAAAGGTTTTTGCCCCCTTCCTGTTTTTTTTTGTTACCATTGCCATGCATTATACGACTGATAGACTGCAACGGTTAAAGTTAAAAATCATCAAATGTGTTCTACTGAAGAAACAAAGTCACCTACATCTTGGATGCCCTGGTGGGGGTAAGCAGATAAACATCACATTTTCATTTTTGGGTGAACTATCCCTTTAAGAATGCTGCGAGCTCGATGTAGACAGCGTTTCCTCTGGATGTCCTCAATAGCAGGAAGTGGTGTTTACAGTGTTAGGGCAGAGCCTATTTCTCCTCTTGGACAATATTTCCCCTGCCTTTGAGAACACTCTCTCACAGGGTACAGAGGAGGCTGGTGTACACAAAAACTGCAGTGCCATCAGATATAGATGGGGGAACACATGTTTTTGTTCTTTCCAGTATTCAAGCGGATCATGGGTTCTTGGTATGTTAGTTTCCTTTAGGTATCGGTCAACCTCTATTACTGCATCAGCTGTGGCATTACCGTTTTTTTTACTCTGGTCCACAGCACTATCTAGCAGGTGCCAGAAGTTTCCACCTAAACAATTTGAAGTAGAAAAAAAATGTAAATATGACTGCAAATGTGAATGCATCACACACTAATTTTTATGTCATGAAATATTCACAAAAGTTTTTTTTCCAAAATAAATAAAAATATGCACTTGAACTAGTTGCCTGTTGAGATGATGTTTCTGTTGACTGAGTGCTTGACGTTGATGGGGTTTGTTCTTGGGCTCTGATGATGGTGGCACATTCCCCTTTTAGCCTTCTAACAGCTTCAGTCATTGTATTTTGATTGAGCAACCCAAAGGTTTTAAACCTTGTGTCCAGCAAGGTTGCCATGGTCATTACACTCATAGACTCTATATTCCATATATGTTCTCTCAGGCGTCTGGTCAGGTCTTCTGTCAGTTCTTTTGTAATGTCCATTAACCTAATCAATTTAAAATGGCTTGGTCACATTTGCAATATGAACATCAATATGAATGTTTTAACTGCTGAATAAATATACAAAATAAACACCTGATTTGTTCTCCCTGTAAGAATGGTGTATCATTTTCATCAGTGGAATGACTTTTGAACCTGACACATGTTTCTCCTCAGACAGTTCTACCGTAGCCTGCTGGAACGGCGAGAGCACACGGAGGACTGCCTCTATTGCTTCATACTGCTGTGGATGAAGGAGTGATGTCTGTCCTGAGAGAGGCTAGGGATGCCCCCACTGCTTGCCTTTCTTCATATAGGCGTTGAAGCATCTGAAAAGTGCTGTTCCACTTTTTTTTACACAGTTTAAGTGCAGGTCTGCGCCTTTCTTGCTGCATCTGTGTCAGCTTGCTGGATCTGAAATAGGTGACCATTTTCTTTGCCTTGGTGCGGCTGTCAAAGAGGGCAGAAACTTGGTCGAACGATTTTTTAACCATTAAATTAAGTGCATGTGCAATGCAGATTGTGTGCCTCACTTGTAGAGTCTTTGCACAAGCAGGGCTATATTTTCAGCTGTGTGGTTATCTGGAAACTTCTCTACCCCCAGCAAGACAGTGGTGAGCTTATCATTCCCATCAATGTAGTGGCAGGTTATGGCCAAGTAAGCGTCCATGTTAAGTGATGTCCACATATCTGAAGTTAAAGACACAGCCTTGACATTTTCCATTTCAGCTTTGGCAGAGTGAGGCCCCTCACTCCACAATGAATCCTTTCAATTAGCCTATGCCTTCACTTTTTCTATTCTCTTATTCTCCTTTATCTCTTCCTGTCCTATAGCTTTACTATTTTGAGCAAAGACTGAAAGCTTGTATAACGGGCACTTCTCCTGTTTATTGCCATCTTATGATAAATAGATTTTTTTAAGTATTTACAGTTGAAAAGTTACATGTCATCAATAGAAGAACAGATAATCTGTATACCATCTTTATCAAAATTAGAGGAAATAACTTAGATACGTGACCCTTACCTTCCAAATTTCCGTGTACTATAATTTAATGATGAAACACAGTACTGTATCAACATTAGACAAATTAAATGCCTGGAAAATGGATTTACAGGAATATATAGATGAGGCAGACTGGAACTATGCATGTCTTAAAGCACACAGACAATAAATACAAGGTTTAAATTACTTCAATATAAATGGTTAATGAGAATTGCATTAGGTTTGAAGAGTATGGATGCTCCATCTATGAAAATGTGGACAAAGGAGTTATCGAACTGTATTGGACTGGAAAGGCTAACTTACATTGCTAAGGGGAGACGGAAAGACTTTGATCGGCTATGGGAGCCATACATAAATATTATGTAAAATGGAAATGTAGACCTTACTGAAAAAGACATTGTTAACACTGTCTGTAGCAAATTTATTTATTTTTTACTTTTAGAAATATTTACTTATTTATTTTATTATTATATTTTTTATTATTATTTTTTTATTTTTTTATGCATTTCTTTTTAAGAAATGTAAATTGAATGTGTGTAAGTGAAAGCGTGTATGCTTGTGTACTTATTCTGGTGTTCCATAGGCTATTTTGTTAGTCAAGTCAAGTCAAGTCACCTTTATTTATATAGCGCTTTTAACAATACAGATTGTGTCAAAGCAGCTTTACAGTATCAAAATAGGAAAATACTGTGTCAATAATGCAAAGTGACAATAGTAAACACTCAATTTTCTTTGTGGCTCATCTAGTTGTCCTGATCTCCGCTGACATTCAGGGCTATAGAGGTCCTCTCTAGGTGCTGATTCACCATCTGGTCTGAATATGTACTGGATTCGGGTGACTGCAGTGACCATCTGATCTGGATACAGACTGGATCTGGTGGCTACAGTGACCTTGGAATAAGAAAGAAACAGACTAATATTAGCGTAGATGCCATTCTTCTTACGACGTAACAAGTACATTGGGTTTTATGGGGAGTGTTCCCAGTTCCGATTGACCTAATTAATGCAGCCTAACAATCCTTTAACGGATCTGAATATTAGAAGCGTATTAGTGTGTTATGTGTAAGCCAGGTTAAAGAGATGGGTCTTTAATCTAGATTTAAACTGACAGAGTGTGTCTGCCTCCCGAACAATGTTAGGTAGGTTATTCCAGAGTTTGGGCACTAAATAGGAAAAGGATCTGCCGCCCGCAGTTGATTTTGATATTCTAGGTATTATCAAATTGCCAGAGTTTTGAGAACGCAGCGGACGTGGAGGACTATAATGTAACAAGAGCTCGTTCAAATACTGAGGTGCTAAACCATTCAGGGCTTTATAAGTAATAAGCAAGATTTTAAAATCTATACAATGTTTAATAGGTAGCCAGTGCTTCTGTGGGCGGAGTACGCCCAGAACTCCCTAAGACAATCCACCACAGGGATCACCCTGTTCCAATGTATCCTTTGGTACCAATCTCAGTTATTCCCCTGGTCAGGTGAGCCCTCGGAGGTTCCAGCTGTCAACCACTGGTGGGAAGTGGGGGGGGGTGAAAGTTGCGTGTGTGAACCTGCGTCTACAAGCAATGAGGCTTAGTTACTTCAAAAACAGTGATTTTACTGGTTGCAGGAGTGATTGACGTGCTGCTTCAATGAGGTCGGCCGGAATTGCAGATGAAGTGGCAGATGTGGAGGGCTGGAGAGACAGATGAACAGCGTTAACCAGGTCAGCGAAAGGATCGGTGGGGTGATCCCCGCCAGTATCCGTGGAGCTCTGCATTTGGTCTGGTCTTCTGTCACACAACAGAAGGATGCAGACCCCCTCCTCCACGGTCGGCTCCTGACGGCCGGATGGGGCGATGACGACGGGGCCTACCTCGACCCCTGGGAGCTGGGCGATCTGGGTGTTCAGCGTGGTATTGTGTGAGAAGCGCTGGATAGAGGATGTCATGACAAGCGACCCAAGAGCGTTCCTCAGGACCGTAGTCCTCCCAGTTGATGAGGTACTCCAGTTTGGGGCCCCGCCGCCACGAGTCAAGGATGGCCCGGACCCAGTAGATGGCTTCCTCATCTGTGATTTCGGGAGGAGGAGGTACCTCATCGCCGCCAGATTCTGTGGGGGAAGACAACATGGAAAGATGGTGAGATGCGGTAGTGAGGTGGAAGGTTTAGCCTGTAGGTGACTTCGTTGAGCTGCCTCCGCACAGTGAATGGACCTATGTACCAGGGACTCAGTTTACGGCAAGGCAGGCGGAGACGGATGTCTCGTGTCGAGAGCCATACCTTCTGGCCTGGATGGTAGTGAGGGGTCGGTGTTCTTCGGGTGTCAGCTTGCCTCTTGTGTCTCCGCACTGCCCGTTGGAGATGCACATGAGCTGAGTCTCAAAGCGGGTTTAGGGAGAGAGCATGCTGTGATACTTTGAGAATATTTGTTATGGCGTCCTAGTTAGGGGAGTGTATATAAAGGCGTGAAGCAAAATAGAAGGGTGTTGCGTCATACTCAGCTGATCGCATTTCTGGAGTTTCATTGCGTTGCATGAGGGGTATGTATAGGTGTTTTCCATCTAGGTTGTCGGTGTTGTAGACTTTAATAGTGACTTTAACTGTTTGTTGTCTGCTACTAGTAATCTTTGTGAAGCTGGCGTTTGTTCGGGGCGCATGTTGCACCCATATATGGGCGATCGCTGGTCCTCTGCTGTTGTGTTTCTCTGCATTTGAGAATTGCGGGTGACGCCTGCTTGGGTGATTGCTGCTGCCTGTATGCGATCTATTATTCAATTCAATTCAAATGTACAACCCACTCTTGTCTCTCTAGCCCGCATAAAGGCGTGTTGGTTTGGGTTATAACTTTTTCTGTGTCCTAGGTGTTTAAACCATCCTGTGAGCGTGCCTGCTTTTGTGCTCCTGGCTCTGCATGGCTTATAACAGGGACTACAGCATGGCTTGCAATTTCAACACTGCTGTTTTGCTTTTGTATAATGTTTAATTCATCTGTTTTGCTTTAATGTATGTTTTGCACTTAAGTCCTGTGTTTGTAGTCAGTTTATTTGGTTGGCTTGCATTTATTAATTTTTGTTTTAAACGTATGTTTTTCATTTAAGTTTTGGTGTTTGCAGTTAATTCATTTGTTTGGTTTGCATTCACTACTTTAAATTTGCATTTAATCCTTTTGTTTGCAACTAAGCTTGTTGCATTATTAATGTTTGTTTTGCAGTCAAGCACTTTGTTTGGTATTTAATTTTTTTCTTTCTTTATTACTTTTGTTTTCTGGCAACAAGTTTGCTTGTGTTTCTCGTGGTTTGATTGTCTGTTTAATTTCCTTCTCTTTTTGTCTTTTGTGGGAGCTGGGGGCTCGGAGAAGTCAGGCTGGCTGTTCCTGTGCAGAAATAGCTCTTTTCACCAAAGTGGTGTGGATTTGCAGTGAATTTCCTGGGGTGTGTAAGTGTGGTTTTGTGCACGTGTGGGTATTCAGTAGTGCGGGCCCTATTGAAGCCCGGTGTCTAGCCGCCTCCCTATTGCGAAGCCCTTGCTCTTTTTTGGGGGGGCTTTTGTTTTGTATGTATTTCATGGCAGCTTGTTGCACTTGATGTGCATAATCTTCTTTTTTTTACTGAACAAGGATTCATTTTAATTGAGCAATTGTTTAATAAAGATTTGTTACTTTTATACAAGGTATTCGTGTCTCTGGGTCATTTTGTGAGAAGGTGAACCTGTGGGCCTGTGGGTCTTTCCCGGGTGTTAATCCCCGGGTGGCGTAGTCGCGATTGTGTGAATTAGTAGAATAGTTTCAAAGTTGAGTAATTTCTTTAACCCTTTATAACGTTGCCGCCCGTCACATTAAGATGATTTAAAGTAGCCTACGTATAGTTTGTTGAAGCATATTTGTCATACTATCTACACTACACAATATGTTAAATTGAGAGTGTGTGTGTGTGTGTGTAGGAGAGACAGCAGGGTTTGCTGACGATCATAAACAAAAGCTCGTAACATGACGGTGATCAGAGGAATCACAATCAGCAGTGACTCAGTTACTCATTAAAAACACTGACGGTGTGAAACCGTCGTTAGAGACAGACTTATAATAAATGAAACGGCAGACACAACTAAAGGAAGAATGATTTCTGTGTGTTTTATCAGTATCTGGAGTCAGAGATCTTCATCTGCAGATCCCAGCTGTGTGTCTCTGAAGAGTGACAAATCAATGGATGCTTCTCCTAATTTCAGTAATGAACCAGTGACCTCTGACCCCAGGTGAGGATGAATATGTGGTGGTGGTTTAACTGATCTAGTGAATCTAGGAGCCAATTAATATGAGTGTTAAAAACAGAGAAATGAAATGCATGTGTAAATTAATATTAGTGCTGTGCTTCACTCTGAAATGCAGAACATCAGACTGTATACCTTTTGGCAATTTGGTAAGCACAAAAAGCCATATTGCGATTTTCAGATTTTAGTTTGTTTTTCAATGCTTGGACAACAAAAACAATAGCACAAAATAGCACAGCTTTAGAGACCATTTATGTTATTATGAGAAGTGTAAAATATTTTTGGTTCATTATGAAAAAGGCGAAAAAGATTAGTCCTTAATGGGAAACACTGGATATAAGAAAATTATTGACTAACAGAACCTGTGATGTCAGCTTGAGTTTTATTCATAATTGTATTGTCTTTTTGTTGTTGTTTCAGCAGAGTGGATGGAGTCTCGCGCTTACAGTTTGGACCCTCTGCCTCTTGTCCGACCAGCAGCTTCACCCCCATTAGAGCGTCCCTGAATAGATGCACCCGATCAGTGAATGCTGAACTACTGAGAGTCAAAGAGCAGCACAAAACCAGCATGAGGAGCAAGTATGAGAGATTATTTGAGGGACTGAAACTCCAGGAGAATGAAAGCCTCCTGAACAGGATCTACACACAGCTCTACGTCATAGAGGGAGAGAGAGAAGGAGTGAATGAAGAACATGAGGTTTTGCAGATGGAGAAAACAGCCAGAACACAAGACACTCCAATCTACTGCAATGACATCTTTAAAGCCTCAGCTGAAGCAGGATCTGAGGAGAAAGAGCAGATCAAGACTGTTCTTACTAAAGGCATCGCTGGAATCGGAAAAACCGTCTCTGTGCAGAAGTTCATTCTGGACTGGGCCGAGGGAAAAGCCCATCAGGATGTAGATTTCATGTTTGTGCTTCCATTTCGAGAGCTGAACTTGATCCGAGATCATCAGTACAGTCTTCACAGACTTCTGCTGGACTTTCATCCTGAACTTCAAGATCTGGACTCACAGATTTATGAGGAGTGTAAAGTTGTGTTCATCTTTGATGGTCTGGATGAAAGCAGAATCACACTGATGTTTTCAGACGCTCAGAAAGTTTGTGATGTGACTGAGACTTCATCAGTGGCTGTGTTGATGTCAAACCTCATGAAAGGAGAGCTGCTTCCCTCTGCTCTCATCTGGATCACCTCCAGACCAGCAGCAGCCAATCAGATCCCCTCCAAATACATCCACCGTCTGACAGAAATTCAGGGATTCAGTGAGCGTCAGAAGGAGGGATATTTCAGGAAGAGAATCAGTGACCAGCATCAAGCCAGCAGAATCATCTCACACATCAGAAGAGCAAGAAGCCTTCATATCATGTGCCACATCCCCGTCTTCTGCTGGATTTCATCCACTGTGCTTCAGAAGCTCCTGGAAGAAGATCTGAGTGCAGAAATCCCTCAAACTCTGACTGAAATGTACATCCACTTCCTACTGATTCAGATCAACATGAGGAACCAGAAGTATGAAGAGAGAGATCCAGAGAAACTCCTGCAGTCCAACAGAGAAGTGATTGTGAAACTTGCTGAAGTGGCTTTCAAACAGCTGATGAAGGGCAATGTGATGTTCTACGAGGAGGACCTGATTGAGAGCGGCATAGACCTCACTGACGCCTCAGTGTATTCTGGGATTTGCACTGAGATCTTTAAGCAGGAATCTGTGATTCATCAGAGGAAAGTCTACAGCTTCATTCATCTGAGCATTCAGGAGTTTCTTGCTGCTTTCTATGTTTTTTACTTTCATGTGAGTACAACTATGGAGGAATTGAAGAATTTAGCTTCAGTACAATATTTGCTTAAAGGTGTAGTAGATGAATCACTTCAGAGCAGAGATGGCCATCTGGATCTGTTCCTGCGGTTCCTGCTGGGCGTCTCACTGGAGTCCAATCAGAGACTCTTACAGGAACTACTGACACACTACAGCAAAAGAGAGACATAGAAATGTACTGTCACGACCGGCTCAAAGCCGTAATAAATGAAAGGAGGACATGCGGTTGGTAAGGTTGCAACAAATTATTTATTAACAAAAGAAATGAAAAATAACTGCCATTTCTGTTTGACACAAGATGTTATAGAGTCAGACAGAACAAGTCTCACAACTCATAACAAAATCCAGAATGGACGGCTGGATCTGTTCCTGCGGTTCATGCTGGGCATCTCACTGGAGTCCAATCAGAGACTCTTACAGGATCTACTGACACACACCGAGAACAGCTCAGAGAGCATCAGGAGAACCACACAGTACATTAAAGAGAAGATCAAAAAAGGACATGGACTCTCCACTGAAAGATCCATCAATCTGTTCCTCTGTCTGCTGGAAGTGAAAGATCAGACTCTGTCCAGAGAGATTCAGGCGTTTGTGAAGTCAGACAAACACTCAGAGAAGAAACTCTCTCCTGCTCACTGCTCAACAATCACCTACATGCTTCAGATGTCAGAGGAGCCGCTGGATGAGCTGGACCTCAAGAAATACAACACATCAGATGAGGGCAGAAGAAGACTGGTACCAGCCGTGATCAACTGCAGAAAAGCTCTGTGAGTGTTGAATTATTAGCAAATGAATACTCGTGTTTAAAGAAGACCTATTATAAGCCATGTTGAGTATGTTTCAGAAATATTATGCTTATTCCTATAACCATGTTAGATCTTTGGTGGAAAAACCACATTGCTGGTCAATTATGGCAAGAATCAAAATTACGATAATTTATAATGTAATCAATACAGATTTCTGTCATAAAACTCTAGATGGCACAGGCTGATCGGTCCGTAACTTGATCTTATTGTAATCACATCATTCACTGTTGGGCATAGCTGATTGGTTTCTGCTGTATCAGTAGCTATTGAGCACGCTGCTTAACATACAAATACTTGGTCAGCATCTTTGTAGCAGTTTACAGTACGCTTTCAGAAGTCCTCTGAAATTCAGCATCTAAGATAAGTGAACATTCTTTTACTCCTTATCTCTATGCTTTATTGCATGCTCTGCATTTTAATTCCTAAACTAGCAACCATATACAGATTTTAAAATCAAGTTCTAAACACCCCTAAGCAGAAGCAGCATGTCTTGCTCACAGCAGCATGTCATGTATGTATTGGCAGAAGCATGTCCCGTACTTGCTCTGCAGCAGCAGAAGCAATAACAGCAGCAGCAGCGTAGCAGATTGAGTGACTGAATGGAATTCAAGCGTAGTTCAGGCAGACCACTAATCGCTACCCTACCCTGACGCTCAACAGAAGTTACAGAAGATCTGTGAATGATTTTCTCTCTTTTGTTGTTTGATTAACATTAATAACACAAACAGCAGCAGGATTATTAGGCTACTGTCACTTTAAGACTAAATGCAGTAATATACTGATACACATTTTATTTTCTCCAAACTGTTTATGTTCAGGCAGACCACTAATCGCTACCCTACCCTGACGCTCAACAGAAGTTACAGAAGATCTGTGAATGATTTTCTCTCTTTTGTTGTTTGATTAACATTAATAACACAGACAGCAGCAGGATTATTAGGCTACTGTCACTTTAAGACTAAATGCAGTAATATACTGATACACATTCTATTTTCTCCAAACTGTTTATGTTCACTTAATATATAACTGACCAGGTTGACGTGAATAATAAACTTAGAGACTTAAAGTGGTGACAGAAGTAAAATAAAGTAGGCGTTGAAGTGCTGTTCTGGAGGCACTGCGATGCAAATATCTACTACAGTGCAACATCACCATGTGGAGGAAGTAGAAAAGAGTCGTTTTGGCAGCTTTGATTCATCTAATGCTCTTTTTTGCAGTGAAGAGGAATGTTTTAGGTCTGAAACTTACAGTATTTGTATAGCATAGTGACCACATACATATCAAAATATCAAGGAAAGCTTCATTGTCATGATCATGTCATGATCCCTCTTGTCATGATCCCTTAACTAAATGCGTTCAACAACCATGAAAGTCCTCAGATGAATCAAAAGTTTTGAGTTACTGTTTAAGAAAATGTTTCTGCTGAGAAGTAGTTTAAGAGACTAAACATGAGAACGGACTAAACTCACTCAGATACATGTGTCAAAATTGATAATATAATTTAAGCAAATGCAGCCAAAGTGGCAAATAATAGGAAACTAAAATGTTTATTAAATGGACATTTATGCAGTAAGAATTTAATGTTAAACAGTAAAACTAAATACACAGATATATGGAGAGGATCTTCTCAGGTTCATAATTCAAACCTCAACAAAACATTGCTTCAAATATTCACACATTGAAAAATGTAGCAAAGAAGCAGTCAAAAGCTCATCTGATCTCTGATCTTAATGAATCTGAATGATAAAATTATCAGGTAATCTCACTGCTCAGTGTTGTGAGAGTTTGTCATCAGCTCTACAGTCCTCAAACTCTGTCCTGACACAGCTGAACCTGAGTAACAATGACCTGCAGGATTCAGGAGTGAAGCTGCTCTCTGATGGACTGAAGAGTCCACTGTCAGCTGCAGATACTAAGGTTTGAATTTCACATTCATTTTTATTAATTTGGTTCAAAAAAATGAACTAATGTCAAGTCACTTTTCACAATCCAGGTATTTTCTAAACTGCTTTACTGAATATTGTTCCTTAATGTTTTAAAGTCAGAGTGAGCAGCCAAAGGTAAAAAAAAAAAAACATTGAGCGGAGTCAGTTGTCTTCTGACATCACAATGAATGTACATCTATGTTAAATATGATCTAGTTACATTGTGTGTTTGTATGTGTGTGTTTGTATGCGTAAGAGATAATTATGTCTATTGAATAAATTATGTTTTCATTCATTTAAACAATGTTTAGTGTAGTTACTAAAGTCCATCCTGAATTGACTAGAGAGATGCAGTCGGCAGTCAGTGACGTGTATCTCACTGTCTGGCTGCTGTAGTTAAGAGTTGTTCAGCAACATGAGGCTGGGGCTGAACAGGAGCTGATACAGCTTCACATGCACTTCTCTCTTCCCAACAACACACTGCTCTGCTCTATTCTGTAGGTTGTCTGGCTGTATGGTGACAGAGGAAGGCTGTGGTTATTTGTCTTCAGCTCTGAGTTCAAACCCCTCACACCAGAGAGAGCTGGATCTGAGCTACAATCACCCAGGACAATCAGGAGTCCAGCTGCTCAAACACAAACTGGAGGATCCAAACTATAAACTGCAGATACTCAAGTATGTCAAACACTAATACTGACATACTGAATGTGTGTGAATGATGCAGATGTACAGTAATGTGTGTTTTTTGTGTTTATAGTGTGGATCATGGAGGAGAGATCATGATGACAGTAGGATCACGAAAGTGTAGGTTTACAAACACAGACACACACACACACACACACTTATCTGTTTTGTTGCTCTGTATGTTCCCTATCGATACTTCATTCATACTGCGTCTGCTAAGACGCTATGGGAAAAAGTCGTTTTTTCTCCTAAACTGAAGACTTTTTAAATAACGCAGTGTAACTGCATGGCCATTGGTTCGTGCAGTATACTTTAAAAACGAACTAATGGCTCGGCAGCGGTGCTGCACAAACCTATGGCCACGAAGCCCGCCAGAATGGGTGGGGCCATCGGCCTATATAAGCGGTCGTTTCACCCGAGGATTCAGATTTCTTCTCCTTCAGCGATAACGACGTTCTTCGCTGATCTACGAGACTCAAAGCCTCTCGCCGTTGAAACGCCTTCACAGAAGGATCAAGCTGAACCAGCGACCCTCTGCTCGGCTGATTCGCAACTTCTCCGCCGCCTTCAGCAGCATCAGTCCCAGCTGATCCCCTGCCACCATCCGGCGAGCCTAAAAGAGCTTATTTTTAAGGAGGTAAGTTCTAAAAGAGCATTTTTCTAGCGACGTTGTTGCAAATGTCACTCTGCAAGTGTGGCTTGTGCAGGCTGCACGAGGCAGAAGGGCAGTGAGTGCATCGCCTGTCTGGGCAGCCCTCACGCAGAGACTGCACGCTCACTGAGACAGAATGCTCTCGCTGAGAGCATGAGTCTTGCTCTTCTCGCACTTTATGAAGGCTGCCCAGCTCTCTCGTTTCTCCTCTCTCAGCAAAGCTTGGAGAGAGAAACAGCAGAGCCATGGGACTGAGCAACCGAGGTTGAGCGATCGCACGCCGGCACAGAACACACATGCTTGCTCTCCCCGCTTCACTTGATCCGCCACGGAAGGGCAGTGAGTTGCGCGCTCACTGAGACAGAATGCTCTCACTGAGAGCATGAGTCTTGCTCTTCTCCACTCGTGGACCGCCTTCAATGAAAGCATCCCCGCTCTCCCATTTCTCCACTCTCAGCAAGGCTCGGAGAGAGAAACAGCGGAGTCAGGGAACTAAGCAACCGGGTCCGAGCGATCTCACGCTGGCACAGAGCCCGCGTGCTCGCTCTCCCCGCTACAATTGATCCGCCGTGCGTCTTACACGTAAAGGATTAGCGCCCCTTGTTACATCGAGCGGCTTAATCCTCCTAGGCGGATTGGAGCAGAACGCGGTCACTGACAGCTTCGCATTTGTGAGTGTGTCGCTGAGGCTGTGCTCACAGAGACGAGCTGCTTTCATTACGAAAGCAGTCTGTCCCTGTTTTGCTCGCGAGAGTCGGCCCCGCCTCCCCCACTCTCACGTTTCTCTCCTCCCAGTTACCTCGGAGGAAGAAACGGCGAACTCGTGGGGATGAGCGATCAGGTTTCAGTGATTTAACGCTGGCAAAGCCCCCGCGTGCTTCACTCTCCATGCAGCTCTTTGATCTGCCAGTGTGTTTACACGTGAGGATCTGCACCTCTCGTTTGTCGAGCGGCTCAATCCTTCTAAGCGGATCGGAGCAGAACGCTGTCACCAATGATTCAATATCACTGAAAGCTTTGTATTTGAATGCGCCTCTCGCCTGGGCCACGCCCACGCTGAGGCTGTGCTCGCTGAGACGGACCGCTCTTACTACAAGAGTTTATGTCTCAATCTGCTTTGCTCGCGGCTCGCCTTCTTCAATGAAGGCGGCCCCTCCCCTCGTCTGCTACGAGCGGATCTGAGAGAATGCGCACAACACTTTTGATCTGCTGGTGTTTACACATAAAGATCATCAGTACCCCTTTTCTAATGAGCCGTTTGATCTTTTAAAGTGGATTAAAGGAGAATGCTGTCACTAGTGATTATTATCACTGACAGCTTCGGATTGGATGCGTCTGGGCCACGCTGAGGCAACCCGTTCAGTTCCGGGTGCCTAAGGCAATATGTTCGTTGTGAACAATGGGCCCGTTCATGCGCCCACACAACTATCCGCTGTGATAGCGGGCAAATGACAAATTTCTATTTCTGTTTATCACGAGTGTGGGGTCCCTGTACAGCGACCAGCCACTCTAATTAATCCAACCCCTTGTCACGCGGGCCGAGGCCTGGCAGGCCATCCCCAGGGTGTCAGAATGGGTTTTGGGGATAATAAAACGAGGTTATTCACTGCAATTCGCTCGATGACCTCCGTTATTCAGCTGCGTGGTTCCCACATGTCCTGCACTCCAAGGTGATGAATTTGCTGGTGAAAGGAGCTATAGAAATGGTTCCCCCAGCTCAGAGCAAGTCAGGCCTCTACAGTCGCTATATTCTTGTCCCCAAAAAGGATGGCGCCCTGCGGCCCATCTTCGATCTCAGATGCCTGAATCGCGCCCTCATGAAACGGCCATTCAGGATGACTACACTGAAGCAGATCCTCTTGCAAATCCGCCCAGAGGACCGGTTCTTTTCTCCGGACTTGAAAGACGCCTGCTTTCACATCCAGATAGCCTTCCACCACAGGCAATTCTTGAGATTCGCCTTCGAGGAAGTGGCTTGTCAATACACGGTCCTTCCCTTTGGACTGTCCCTGGCTCCATGCACTTCACTCTGAAGCAGAAGGGAATTCGCATTCTCAATTACCTCGACTACTGACTCGTTCTGGCCCAGTTGGAGGCAGAGTCACTATCTCACAGAGCCCTCCTCTTCAGCCACTTAGAATGCCTGGGGCTCAGGGTCAATTTTGCCAAGAGTGCACTGTCACCCTGCCAACGTATCGTTCGAGTATTGTTCCTGGGAACAGTGTTCGAATCAACCCAAATTGAGAGCGGTGGTCGCGACAGAGTATGCTCTGGTCAGCTCGCGGCTTCCTTCAAGATCGGTGCCCCTCGCTCCCTCAAGTCGTTTCAAAAGATGCTGGGCCTTATGGCCACAGCGTCTCCAGTGCTACAGTTGGGCCTGCTTCGTATGTGTCCCCTTCAGTACTGGCTGAAACCGCAGGTTCCATCACATGCGTGGCATCACAGATGCCTACTTATAAGGGTATACCAGGCCCGTGTAACAGCCCTGACCCCTTGGAAGAATGCTCAGTGGATGGAACAGGGCGTCCCCCTGGGAATGGTCTGCAGGAGAAAGATGGTTTCGACAAATGCTTCCAACATGGGTTGGGGAGCTCTGTGCAAAGGAAAACCGGCTTTCGGCCACTGGTCGAAAGCGGAGGAAGGTCTTCACATCAACTGCCTCGAAATGCTGGCGGTATGTCGGGCCTGTCAAACCTTCCTACCGGACCTGAGGGGACACCACGTTCTGGTCCGCTGGGACAGCATGACTGTGGTGTCCTACGCAAATCGCCAGGGAGGGGAGAAAATCGCTTCCTTGAGGCGCCTCCTTGTGCTGGTCGAGCAGCTCCTGGAATAGGCTCAGTTCAACCTACGCTCGCTGAGAGCAGTGCACGTTCCGGGCAAACTGAACCAAGGAGCGGACATGTTGTCACGAAGCAAAGCCCCCTCACAAGAGTGGTTGCTTCATCCGCAGACGGTTCAAAAAATTTGGGAGATCTTTGGCAAGGCGGAAGTGGACTTCTTCGCCTCAAAAGACAACTCTCACTGCCCAATTTATTATTCCAGGGACAAGGACGCGTTGGCCCACAACTGGCCCAGCCCCCTTCTCTATGCTTTTCTCCCGATCGCCCTGATCCCGTAGGTAATAAGTCGAATCAGGGAACAAGAACGCAAGGTTCTCCTGGTGGCCCTGCACTGGAGAAACCAGCATTGGTTATCAGAGCTGTCGCAGCTGTTCATAGCAGCCCCATGGCCCATTCCCCTGAGGCAGGATCTCTCTCAGGCGAACAGGACGATATGGCACCCCCAGCCCGATCTGTGGGCTCTCCATCTTTGGCCATTCGATGGGAGCCTGCAAGGCTAGAGCTTTCTCAGGCTAGAGCTCCATCTACAAGATGCCTCTACTCCCTCAAATGGTCGGTGTTCTCCACCTGGTGCTCAACCCGCGGCAAGGGCCTGTCAGTCTGTGACGTATCGGTGATATTGTCCTTTCTGCAGGAGCTGTTGGATAAGGGGCACTCCCCCATCCACGCTCAAGGCCCTATAGCAGGCCAGTCGGTGGGCAGGAACAACCTTGTTGTCCATTTTCTGAGGGGGGGCTAGGAGGCTGAATCCACCCCTTCCCCTCACTGTCCCTACGTGGGAACTGCCCACTGTTCCGAGGGACCTGAAAGGCCCTCCCTTTGAGCTGCTGCAGTCTGTAGACCTTCGGTCCCTGTCATTAAAAACCGTTCTGCTGCTAGCAGTAGCATTGGTCAAACGAATGGAAGATTTACAGGTGCACTCTGTGAGCCCTACCTATCTGGAGTTCGGGCCTGGCGACTCTATAATTTCGTCCTGAAACTGAGGCATGTTTATATACCTAAGGTGCTCTCTACTCCATTCAGGGAACAGGTCATTACACTCTCTGCGCTTCCTCTCTCAGAAGAGGACCAGGAGTTGAACTTACCTTGTCCAGTCAGGGCGCTGAAAGTTTACATTGAGTGTTCCGCCCAGTTTAGAACAGCTCTTTGTTTGCATCGGTGGCCGCGCTAATGGGCATCCGGTCACGAAGCAGAGACTTCCTAAGTGGATAGTTGAAGCTATTACACTAGCTAACTCTTCCTTGGGCATGTAATGCCCCATTGGAGTACGAGCCCATTCAACTAGAGATGTCGCCTCTTCTTGGGCGTGGTCTAACGGCGAGTCCATTGCGGAAATTTGTGCGGCGGCCGGTTGAGCCTCGCCATCCACATTTGCTAGGTTTTACAACCTGGACGTCCCTACCTTACAGGCTAGGGTTCTTTCTGCATAACTGACACGCACTTACATGTTCAAACGCTCAGAGGATTTACTTGTGCGCTCTCGGCCCTCATGGGTGCCGGGGCTGTGCAAGTCTCCTGGAATGATCACTCAGGCCGGGCGTAACCTCTGTGAGCTTAGCCCGTTCGCCTTGGGAGGTGTTTGCTATTCTTGTCCCCTTGGGCCCTGAAGTGCCTAGGATCAAGGGTACACATGTAGTCGTTCCTCTGCCAATAGCACGGCGTGATTGTACTGGTTCCCATAGCGTCTTAGCAGACGCAATACGAGTAAAGTATCGATAGGGAACATACTCGGTTACAAGCGTAACCTTGGTTCCCTGAGATACGGGAACGCGTACTGCATTGCTAGCCGTGCTATGCAGCTGCACGACTCAGTCGTGCAGTAACCTGACCTTTGCCCTAACCTAGGGCAAGCGGCCGCTTATATAGCCAGATGGCCCCACCCATTCTGGCGGGCTTCTTGGCTATTGGTTCGTTTTGAAAGTATACTGCACGAACCGATGGCCGTGCAGTTACACTGCGTTATTAAAAAAGGCTTCAGTTTAGGAGAAAAAATTACTTTTCCCCATAGCGTCTTAGCAGATGCATTACTCATTCCCGTATCTCAGGGAACCCAGGTTACGTTTGTAACGGAGTACGTTTCTCTCTTCTTGTGTTCAGATGCCTGTGATCTCACACTGGATCCAAACACAGCAAACACTCGTCTCATTCTGTCTGATGAGAACAGGAAGATCACATGTGTGAAAGATCATCAGCCGTATCCTGATTATCCAGAGAGATTTGATGAGTGTCATCAGGTTCTGTGTGTTGAGAGTCTGACTGGACGCTGTTACTGGGAGGCTGAATGGAGTGGACGTGTAAAAATATCAGTGTCATATAAAGGAATCAGCAGGAAAGGAGGGACTGATGACTGTTGGTTTGGATCCAGTGACAAATCCTGGAGTCTGTACTGCTCTGATAACAGATTCACTGTCCGTCACAATAACAACAGAACTGTTATACCTGCCATCCGTTCATCCTCTAATAGAGCAGGAGTGTATGTGGACGTGTCGGCCGGCACTCTGTCCTTCTACAGCGTCTCTGACACACACATAGTCACACACTTACACACATTCAACACTACATTCACTGAACCCCTCTGTGCTGGATTTAGGGTTTATCCTGATTCCTCATTGTCTCTGTGTGATTAAACAATAGAGAGACTCTCTGTAAATCCTTTCTGATGTTCACATGCACACAAACCCATCAAATCTCACGTCATTACATTTGTATTAAAAAGAAAAGTTCACAAATAAAATGTTATTTAAATGTTACTGCTGTGAGTTATTATTTTAATAAATGCAAAATGCTTAAAAACACTAACTTGATTAGATTAATACATAGCTTTAATAAATAGAATATTGATTACTGTCACACAACAGAAGAGGACAGAAAGGTAAGTGACATATAAACAGAAGTTTATTGAACGGCTGACACAGCACAGGAACGAGAATGAAGTAACGGTAAGTATGGCAGTTCAATGGAAATGGATATGACTTCGCTGAATGGTAACTGAATGTCTTTCTTACAGATGTAGGAACGAACACACGGACGGCAGGTAGTAGATGACTGAAGACAGAATCCTGGACGGTACGTGATATATACAGGTGAGTAGCAGGTAAGGTCTCTGTAGTGTAGGAACGACGAGACCAGACAAAGGAGTGCAGGTTGTGTGTGTCTTTATAGTGAGTGTTGATGAGGAGGTGCAGGTGTGGTGAATCAGAATCCTGGGGAGAGTGAACGAGTGGGCGGATGTAGTGTTTGACAAAAACACAATTTTCTCAGATTTTTGTTCCGAATATTGCTTTTTTTATTAAACTTGCACATATTCAAGTGTTGATAAAAAATAATGAAGTCAAATTTTTTTTTTTTTAAGCAGAGGCTTTTTCATGGAAAAATTTTCATGAAAATTATTATTTTTTTAAATGCTGGTGGTGG
>NW_015659709.1:142325-144463 GCF_001515625.1 Sinocyclocheilus rhinocerous | reverse complement strand
AGGTCTTCACGCGCACACACACACACTCACTCACTCATCTGTTTTGTTGCTCTATATGTTTCTCTCTTCTTGTGTTCAGATGCCTGTGATCTCACACTGGATCCAAACACAGCAAACACTCGTCTCATTCTGTCTGATGAGAACAGGAAGATCACATGTGTGAAAGATCATCAGCCGTATCCTGATTATCCAGAGAGATTTGATGAGTGTCATCAGGTTCTGTGTGTTGAGAGTCTGACTGGACGCTGTTACTGGGAGGCTGAATGGAGTGGACGTGTAAAAATATCAGTGTCATATAAAGGAATCAGCAGGAAAGGAGGGACTGATGACTGTTGGTTTGGATCCAGTGACAAATCCTGGAGTCTGTACTGCTCTGATAACAGATTCACTGTCCGTCACAATAACAACAGAACTGTTATACCTGCCATCCGTTCATCCTCTAATAGAGCAGGAGTGTATGTGGACGTGTCGGCCGGCACTCTGTCCTTCTACAGCGTCTCTGACACACACATAGTCACACACTTACACACATTCAACACTACATTCACTGAACCCCTCTGTGCTGGATTTAGGGTTTATCCTGATTCCTCATTGTCTCTGTGTGATTAAACAATAGAGAGACTCTCTGTAAATCCTTTCTGATGTTCACATGCACACAAACCCATCAAATCTCACGTCATTACATTTGTATTAAAAAGAAAAGTTCACAAATAAAATGTTATTTAAATGTTACTGCTGTGAGTTATTATTTTAATAAATGCAAAATGCTTAAAAACACTAACTTGATTAGATTAATACATAGCTTTAATAAATAGAATATTGATTACTGTCACACAACAGAAGAGGACAGAAAGGTAAGTGACATATAAACAGAAGTTTATTGAACGGCTGACACAGCACAGGAACGAGAATGAAGTAACGGTAAGTATGGCAGTTCAATGGAAATGGATATGACTTCGCTGAATGGTAACTGAATGTCTTTCTTACAGATGTAGGAACGAACACACGGACGGCAGGTAGTAGATGACTGAAGACAGAATCCTGGACGGTACGTGATATATACAGGTGAGTAGCAGGTAAGGTCTCTGTAGTGTAGGAACGACGAGACCAGACAAAGGAGTGCAGGTTGTGTGTGTCTTTATAGTGAGTGTTGATGAGGAGGTGCAGGTGTGGTGAATCAGAATCCTGGGGAGAGTGAACGAGTGGGCGGATGTAGTGTTTGACAAAAACACAATTTTCTCAGATTTTTGTTCCGAATATTGCTTTTTTTATTAAACTTGCACATATTCAAGTGTTGATAAAAAATAATGAAGTCAAATTTTTTTTTTTTTAAGCAGAGGCTTTTTCATGGAAAAATTTTCATGAAAATTATTATTTTTTTAAATGCTGGTGGTGGCTGGCAACTTAAAAAAAAAAAAACCCTGGGGGGGAAAGAGGTAATCATGAACCCATTTATGAATCATTGATGTGTGCTTTATTTTTCTGTCTGCACTGATTTAACACTCGATTCACTAAATGAATTCTGTACAAACACTCACAGTATCGCTGCTGAACACAGTTGATCTCGCTGTAACTCTGCTGCCTTGATCACTAGAAAATCTTCATCAGCATCTCTTCTTCTTCTGAAATGACTGTCTTTTCTGCTTTATTAGGTCTCCACGAGCACAACAGCTTTATATGACAGGAGCGACACAGCAGCTCTCACTCAGATATCTCTAGCAAATAACATTCACCTCACTGTCTGCTGAGTTTTATTTATAAATTTACATTAATATAGTTTTTTTATAATATGAAACTAGTCTTTTGACATTTTATATGAGGCTCTTACTCTAAAAGGTTCGAGTTACAAAGAGAATCAATATTTCTTTAACAGAATTTGTGTTCATTTAAATAAGCCCAGACCCCAACAGCCTAGAAGTGTTAATTATTTAACCCTTTATTAAAAAATTGATGTAAAAAAAAAAAAAGATTTTTTAACAGAAATTTTAACAGTAACATTCTGTTCCCTTTCATGGGAACTTCGAACTGCGTCCTCTAGGGGTCGCTATGCGGAACGCCTCGTCGTGACCCGTGTCTGAAGCATACATTGAAAAAACACCAACTCGTTGGCCGGCGACAGCCATGACGTCACTACCGGT
>NW_015659709.1:132593-139813 GCF_001515625.1 Sinocyclocheilus rhinocerous | reverse complement strand
TCTTGGTCGTATTCCCTTAAAGGAATCTATTCCTGATTCCAAGCCTTGAGCTCTACCCCGGTCCCAGGAGTCTGGCCCTAACAGGTAAGTATTTTGGGGTGTGTAGCCTAGGCCTTTGGCCGTAGGGGATAAAGTCACGGACAGCCGTCTGACGTCCCAGGGGCAACTCACCATGAAAATGGTAAAGTTGGTACTTAGTGCTCGCCATGGTTCTGGCATGCACTCCCCTCAGCATGGTGGCGTGGGTATACCGTTCCCCATAGCGACCCCTAGAGGACGCAGTTCGAAGTTCCCATGAAAGGGAACGTCTCAGGTTACTTATGTAACCATGGTTCCCTGAGTAGGGAACGAGACACTGCGTCCTCTAGGCTTCCTGCCATGCTTCGAACGCAAGCTTCAGACGAAGAAGAGAATAACATACTAATAGTCGCACCGGTAGTGACGTCATGGCTGTCGCCGGCCAACGAGTTGGTGTTTTTTCAATGTATGCTTCAGACACGGGTCACGACGAGGCGTTCCCCATAGCGACCCCTAGAGGACGCAGTGTCTCGTTCCCTACTCAGGGAACCATGGTTACATAAGTAACCTGAGACGTTTTCCATTAAAACAGTAATATACTATAGATTAGAAAACAGTGCATTCTGGGTAATACTGCAATATACTGTGAATTATCAGCTGCAGAGACTGTTTCAAATCACACCCTACACCCTCGTTCACTATTCCCTACATGAGTTTACTAACATAGTCCACCTGACAGAGAGAATGAAAACAAACGAGTGAATTCAGACACTGATGAACAGCTGCTGGGAACAAGCAGATTCACTGAAGAAAAGAGCAACAAGAACAGAAACAAGAGAAACACAACTGCAGTTTTAAACAACTCCACAAACAGCTTTACCAGCTTCACTCGTTACTAACCAGTGTGACTTTATTTCTGTCAGACGTCTGCAGAATTATTATTATTGAGAATTGACAGAGGTTCAGATGCTGATGTTTTATTGTTTGGTTTGATGCCATTGTGAAGATCAGAGCTTGCTTTAGTTGGGCTCCTGACCCTTGACCTCTTAAACATTAGATTCTCTATGGCTGCTGTAACTGTGTCTTTAAGATACATTTGTTATGGCAAAATAAAGCCAAGTTCAATGGAGCTTATGAGCATAGCTAGCTAACGATACTTTTGGGAAACGCAGCCCTGGTTAGTAATGTGAAGCTGGTGATGCTGATATAGGAGTTGTTTAATCAGATCTTGAGATATTTAATGTCTTTAATTTCAGTTGATTTCATCAAAGGCTGTGGCTGAAGTCAGTTGTAGTTGTTTCTCTTTCCTTCACTGATTCTGCTTGTTAACAGCTGCTGTTCATCGCTAATGCTCAATCATCATTTAAATAATCACACAATCATCTCATTAAATTCAACACTGCTTCAGTCTTGGTCGAACACTCTGTAGTGTGCACACTTACAAGTGTTCATCTGAAACTGAGGACTTTGCTGTGGGGTTTAAAAGGTTAAAGATTTAAGATGGGAAAAAAACGTATTTTAAAAGTAATAAACTGTAATTTATGGCAACAAACTGCAGAAAAACTGTAATTTACTGGCAACCCTGCTGCAGTAGATTATCGTAAAATCAAGAAAAAACTGTAATAATAATTTTAAAAAAAGTTATACAAAGTCATGAACTGATAAGGAGAATGAATCTCAAACTGAACTGTATTGATGTGTTTTCTGTTAGTTTAATTCATTAGTTTGGTGCTGAAGAGTAGAGCCTGTGCTTCAGAATCACTGATGTTCTGCTGCATGTGGCTTTATTTAAAGGCAGTGACTGTGGAGTTGCTGATAGACTAATGATCTCTTTACTAAGTGCTTTAACACACGTGTGCTATCGCTAGCTCACGACGAACTGCAAAGATCTGAGCAAAAGTCCTGTTTTTCTCTGGAAGAGTCAAGGATGTGATCTGTCCTTCCGCTGGCTCCTTGAGAATGACATTAGCTCCTCTTCATTTTGATCAATTTCACAGAAAACAAGACTTCTTATCTGGCATTTTGCTTCTCAAGTAAATGTATCTCTTTTTTTTCTTTCTAAAGGCTTTAGACATCTGCACTGGAAAATGAGAAAATGCTGTAGAAGAGCTTTACCTTTAGAAGTAACTGTTCATAAACCTGTCTGCAGTATCTGTATCGTGAATGCAGTTGTCAGTTTTTCTTTCTTTATTGTCTTTTCATATCTAGACTTTCTGAGATGTTTTCACTGTATTTTAGAGCGTCGTCCTCTGCGCTTCATCCTTCAGTGTCCAGCGCCTCTGCAACAGATAACTAAGCTCATGGAAATCAGCTGATTGAAATTATGCTCCTGAAATATGAACCTGCTCACTTGGCTCCTCATTTGGCAAAATGTCCCGGATTTGGAGGCTGGAAAGTATGGCCAGAGAAACATGACGGGATTTCTGTGTAAGGAGACACAGCCTGCTCCCTCTGGCGAGGATGATGAAGTACTACATCCAGAGATAATGTAGTCCAGCTGGGTCATGTTCTGTTGTCATTGGTGTCAATTGATCTCATTATCCTGAAACGTTCATGATCTAAACGTGAAATATTGTTCACCAGTTTCCATAAAAACTATGCATCAGGAGAAATGCAAAAGTTATTCATCATTTTGAGCAGTTGTATGAGTTATATTTAGATCATTGTGCTGAAATGAATAGCCAGTCGTCTCAAATGTAAAGTGTGAGGTGCATTTTGAAATGGTGATACTTTGATGTAAAATTGTGTCAATTTCAACAGGTGATTTAAGTTCAGTGAACAAATTATCTTAGGTTTATGTGTATTGAATTCAAGCAATTGTAAAAAAAAAAAAAATAATAATAATGTTAAGGGTTTTGAAAAATGTGCGTTTTGATCATCGGTTGTGAGTTTAACATGCAGTGAACGTACAGAAAGCTTTAATGCATACAAAGAAGATGCTTAAAAAGAAAAAGTCACTAAACATTGAGAGTGTCTTTATGCTGATTTCAGCTCTGAACACAGAAAGCAAACAGCGTTCCTGCATCAGACAAACACTGACACACGACTACAGAACTAAAAACTCTACAGAAATGTGCAGTGTATGTTAATTATCTGCAAACGCTTTCATTTAGAAATTATAAATGGAAGTGGAAAGTAATGAACTGAAATAGGAAATAAGCAGATGGATGTAGGTAAGGCTTTAAGTTTTTACGTGAGACTAATAAAGCATCAGCTGAATGTATTTGATCATTTCTGGCTAGTATGAAGCTTAAATGTCTTGCATGGACGGGGTTTATTTGTTGCTGACGCTCGAGGCCAATAGCATTGACATCACATATAGGAAAGATCATGGAAAGAATGATTACGGGAAGATGAGCATTTTATTTGGAAAGTAGAGGAGTTTTATCAGCTCATCCGAGTGGTTTCAGAAACTCTGGACTCTATTATGTCTGGAAACAGACTTTCAGAAAGCTCAAGTCAATAAAGAGTCAGAAATGGCAGTTTTCTTTGACCTCGAAACAGCAAATGATATGGTTTGGAAAGAAGGATTAATGATTAAACTAGATATGATAGCAATAGCAAACAGAACTTATAATTGGATTAAAGACTTTTTATTTGATCAATTTCTTCAAGTCAGAATTGGGAAAGTCTTCAGGAAGCTATATAACTAGATAATGGCATTAGTTATGATAAATATGATGTATTTTCTCAAGCTCAAGGAATTATTGGCCGATCATCGACGGATGAGAATAGAAAAGGGGAAGGAATATTAATCATATTACATGAAAAATGATCATATGCAGTAGAAAAAACAAACAAACACTAATGTTGACTAGGAAAGGAGGCATTGAAACACAGATAAAGATGTTAAAGTCTTTAAGTTTCTGTGTGTGTGGTTTGATGCAAAGTTACTGTAGAATGAAGATCTTCATAAGACGGTCAGTAAATGCAGAAAGATTGTAAATGTGATGAGACGTCTAACAGGGTCAGAATGAGGAGGAGCGAGTAGATCTGCAATGAACAATATTCACACAGCACTGATTAGATCATTCTCCAACAGTGAAGGAGCTAAACAGAAGTGGAGAGAAGAGACACAGATCAGAAAGCGTGTTGTTTGTAGAGACTCGTGTTCAGCGTTAATGTCACTGCAGTCACACACATCTCACAGCAGACGGGATACAGTCAATGAAATATAACAACATCTGTACAAACACTTCGAATACTTGAAGTTCAGTCGTTCATCAGTGGGCCACTCCCAGCAAGGGGAACTAATATGTTTTCACGTTTGCTTGGGCTGAACACACGGCTACAAAGAATCTGCAGCTTAAAAGGAGTCAATTTCATCCAGAACAAGCGGGAACCCAGTGTGCCTGTAGCTTTCTCTATTTCTGTTTAATCACGTGATAGAAAGTCTAAGGCCTTCTCGAGCCGTACGGCTGACTCATCTAATCTGCGGCCTGTTATGCCACCAGTCCTCAGGTCCTTACACTGGCTTCCAGTTATATTTAGGATTGATTTTAAAGTACTTTTACTCGTTTATAAATCACTCAATGGCCTAGGACCTAAATACATAGCAGATATGTTCACTGAATATAAACCTAACAGACCACTCAGATCATTAGGATCGAGTCAGTTAGAAATACCAAGGGTTCACACACTTTTATGTAAAGCACTTTGAATTACCATTGTGTATGAAATGTGCTATATAAATAAACTTGCCTTGCCTTACAAGAGAATGAACAGCAGGATAATATTTGTGTGGATCACAGAGGGATGAAGAGCTGGATGTGTGCGCAAAACAGGCTTTCATCAACATTTCACTCAATAAATATGAAGCGAAAGCAATAATAAAAACATACACCACTAAAGAGCGGCAACAGAAAACACAGGACGTCAACTTTATGAAATACAACGAGAAGCGAGGAGAGCGAAAAGAAGCAGCAAAGAGCAAGATATCTGAACTAGATTAAGGATTGAGCACAGCAAGCTTCATAAAACACTGAAACGAATGAATACACATCCAGCAGGATCAAGAGTAAATAAAGAGCCAGTCATTCGTTTCTGAAGAACGAGAAACACTGAAGAGGAAACTCGAAGAATGAAAGATTAAGATTATAATTGCTGATGGATTAGAGAGGTTATTCCATTATTTGAGGAGAACAGAGATGATTAAGAGAATTTAGAAGTAAGCAGTTTTGCTGGAAAGTGCATTGTAATAAAGTTTTTATTCAAGGTGTTTTTGCTTTTTTGATAATGGGTAAACTCTGATCCACACTTCAACACAGCAGCGATAATGCACCTTAACCTTGGTACCACCCGCCATGAAACTGAAGAAGAAGAAGAAGAGGAGGAGTCTTATGCGCATGCGCATGCTTCACTCCGGTGTCGAAACCGAAAGTAAACGCGAAGATTTTGAAGACTCATGATAGACATCACATTAAGGTGAGTTCATTTATCGGCTTATGATATTGTTTCATATTATTCGTGTCTCGGATATATGTGTGTTATATCCGATATTTAA
The DNA here is from genome assembly GCF_001515625.1 of Sinocyclocheilus rhinocerous. Classification (NCBI taxonomy): domain Eukaryota; kingdom Metazoa; phylum Chordata; class Actinopteri; order Cypriniformes; family Cyprinidae; genus Sinocyclocheilus; species Sinocyclocheilus rhinocerous. The sequence continues at coordinate 134,292 of NW_015659709.1, read as the reverse complement.
ACTTTAACAGCATTTAGTGGTTTGTGACGCATGCAAAAATGGAAGAATCGCTCAGGGTTATAATGATATCGAGCTCTAGATTTCTGATTTTAGCTGAGATCAATTCACAGACTCTTTACAGTCGGAAATATAGGCTACCAAAGGAGGAAATAAAGATTGAAACAGAAACACGTGCGGTGTAGCAGTTCCCCTCGGAATGACTCTTCTCCTTTACGCAGTCATACTACACGTCTTGCGTAGTTACCGATACATACGTATTCTCAGAACTAACGTACTCACGTACTCGGGCCTATTTGAAACACAATGTCTGTCAGATGTGATTTTAAATGTCGCTTAATTTTATGATTGAAATAAACAACACATGAGACAATTTTCCTTTTTTGTAAATTGTTATACCTGCTGGAAAATTTAAGAATGGCTTCAAAATTCAATTAGATTTATTGCAAGAAAAGCATTCTTGAGAAGTGGGACAAAACGGTGCAAAATTGAAAATTTCAGCTTTATCTTTAACAGCATTCAAGATGTTTTTAACATTTCAAAATACATTCTCGTGTTAGCAGACAGATTACACTTTCACCTGTGGCCAACAATTCCACAACAAATATAAAATATCATAATGAAATATTATCAAAATATTCAACTGACGGAGGTGACACATCTGACGGTGGTGACGAAAACCTGCATTTGTAGTCATTTTAACTATCAAATACATTGAATCAGTCAATTACTGTATTAAAACAAACACAACAAACAGTGAATATGTTATTGTTTATAAATATTGAAAAATAGCAGAGAGAATAACTGTTATTGTTATTCTCTCTGTTATTTATTTATTTTTTGTGGGTTTCTTGCTGTCCGCTAAGGCATAGGACACACACAGGCTTTCCTCCTCACAAACGACATTAAACACAGTGTCTATACCGGACGCGAGCAGCAAAATACAGTAGAACCCATTATAATCAGTGACGCTGTGTATACTGGATGCGACGCGACACGACAAAACCCGACATTAAACTGATGCCTTGTTCTATTTATGACGTACGGACACAAAGTTAATATGATTTGCAACGGTCGCTTTGTCGCGTCCAGTGTAGAGCTGTTGCGGCGCGATGCGACAACTGTAGTGTCCGGTATAAACACGTGAAGCCGAGATCAAGATATGCCTCGTCATATTTTCTGCATTTAGCATTTGAATGACCAGCACCTGCCTGGGTCTGTGCGACTTCATCTATGGCTTTTCTCTTCACTTTCACAAACCGATCCATCTCCCATTCTAAGTTACGTCCTTTGGCTGTTTACTGTTTTATTTCTTTTCTTTTTCTGCTGATGGCCCACGCTCGACTTGAAGCAGCGCTGCTTAGACCGATGGATGTGTCATCAAAGTACTGCGAGAACTATAAGAGAGCGTGGACGTCTCCTTATGCTTTCTCTCGCCGTACTTTGATGTCATACACCGATCTGATCTTCAAGACGAACACACCTCTTTACTCTCGCGTGTCATGTGACCGAGTGTAATCGCAGCCTCTGCGATTGAAAAATCAAAATTTTTCATATCGCGATATTATCGCAAATGCAATTAATCGTTCAGCCCTAAGCAGAAGCCCACAAATTGTGATCAACTCCGAGAACTAACAAGGCAAGAATGGATCGCCATCAGTCAGGATTTGGCCCAGAAGCTAATATCCAGCATGCCAGAGCG
>NW_015659709.1:129932-130093 GCF_001515625.1 Sinocyclocheilus rhinocerous | reverse complement strand
CTGATTTGTTTGATTTGTTGAACTTCCAACCTTGTAAGCATGTAATAATTATGACAACATAAAGCACTGACTGGTGTAAATGGAGTAAACATTAATATGAATGTCAGTAACAAATCACACAAACTAAAGTAGATTGCAGAAATATAAAAACAAATCTGTTG
>NW_015659709.1:126171-129535 GCF_001515625.1 Sinocyclocheilus rhinocerous | reverse complement strand
AAGACCAGCACCTGCCTGTGTCTGTTCGACTTCATCTATGGCCTTTCTCTTCCCTTTCACAAACCGATCCATCTCCCATTCTAAGTTACGTCCTTTGGCTGTTTACCGTTTTATTTCTTTACTTTTTCTGCTGATGACCCATGCCCCCCCTGCAATACTCGTGCGCCCCCCCTGGCGGGCGCGCCCCACACTTTGAGAACCACTGCTCTACACACTGCTCTACCGGTTCAGCAGGCTTTTAACCACCACCTGTTAAAAGCACGTAGTGGTGTAGAGCGGGCTTTTGGGGTTCTGAAAACTAGGTGGCACTCTTATCTTCCTGAAAGCCCTTGAGGTTGACCCCCTGTATGCACCCGAGGTTATGGCCTGCCGCACAGTTCTGCATAACATCTGTTTAACAGATGGAGACTTCATGGATGCAGATGAGGCAAATGACAGCATTGATGAGGATGAACTTGTAGTGGAGGCAGTGGAGAAGAGAGAGACAGAATGGCACCAGCACTTGTAGACCATCTGTATTTCAGAATCCAGTAAATTGGAACAAAGTTAAACAAATTATCTGTATATAGAAATTGATATGTTACATAGAAGTTGATTTGATATTGTTCATATACTCTAATGTGCCATGACTGTGGCAACTTTAACATTTGAAAGGATACTATGGCAAAGTTATTGCTTTCCTTATTCAAACTGATTTTTTTTCATGAATATATTGTTGACCTGAAGAATGAAAGCTATACACTTTGAAAATTATGAGCTATATCACGCTCATGGATACTAGGGGTGTGACAACACACTTAGCTCACGAGATGAGACAAAATACAGATACTTAGTTCACTAAAACGAGACAATATCTTAATAGAATTTTAAAGAAATTTTCAATAACAAAATATTTGTCTTTTAATTACAAAAAGTAAAACAATGCAGTTGTATTTTGAAATATTTTATCTAATCTAGGGCTGTCACTAATGATTATTTTGGCAATCAAGTAATCTACTGATTATTTTGACAATTGAGTAATCTGATATTTTTTAGTAACACAAACAGACCTAAGTGAAAACCAGGCTTTAGTATGACTGTTTATATATAAACTAACTATGAGGCAATAATAATGGACTCAAATAAAATATAAAACCAAGAAATTACATGGTTTTATTGAACAACACTGTTAAAATACATAATGTAATATGCCTATACATAATATGAACATGACTACATTTTATGTATTAACTAAATTTTATGTATTATAAGAAATACCTGCAGAGGGCGCCAACGGCCTGGTGATGTTTCACTTTACAGCATGATTAAACGATGTTTAAATCCATAAAATTTTTATATTTGGCCACATGCAAACCCAAACTTTTATTTTGAAATCGTGAAAAATCCTGGTTAATTAGTTCTGGCAATCATATCGTTCTTATGGAGATGACATGATTACTCTGAGCTGTTTACAAAGCTCCGCTGCTTTTTAATTCGTTTTTCTATGTAAATATGACGCTAGATGGAAATCTTTGACCATTGCGCCTCGCAGCTTTTTCCATGTGTCGCGCTCGAGACCCAGGCTTCTTTTCCATTCATCAGCTAATGCGCGTTTTTGCGAATTCTTTGCTCTTATAAACACGAGTTTTGCTCTCGAGTTTATAAAAGCAAAAACTTCTGATTGGCTAGTAATGTTAGTTTAGTTGAGAGTGAAAGCTGTGCTCCTCTCATACCATTGGTAGGCAAACTCATGGACTCGAAAGTGATATCAACAAGTTTTTTTTTAAATGTAGGGTTATATTTTTCCGCAGCCAAACACTGCACGCCGGAGATCCGGAGAACTTTAAACCCTGTGTATGTCTCTCTTATCTGACGCCCTTGGCTCAGTTCATGGATCTCCCTCCAAACGAGCTGATGAGCAAAGAGTTTTCTCTTAAAACCTATTCACAAAGCTGCTGAGACAAAACTTTTACTAAGGAATAGAGAGAAGTCTTAAGCTAAGAGTAAGGGCAGGGTTGACCTCGTTGCTATGGATGATGTCAGCATGCTTACTAACTATGCACACAGTGATTGGCTGATAGTCTCTGTCAGAGATTTATTCATAGAAATACTGTAGAGCCATATTCATGTTGCCACATTCAATAAAGATTTAAAAATTCAGGCTAAGTGTAACTAATTATTAAACAAGTATGTGTTCAGCTAATTCTCAGCCTCTTACATGTATGCTTCTCATAATTAATGAATATGCATACAAACAGCCTTTTAATTAACAGAGTAGAATAATCATGGCTGACAGTAAGACATGCAAAAGTAAAAGAAAACCAAACTGGACTCAAGGACAGCTGTTACTTCTTGCCCAACTGGTTAATGAAAACAAGGATATAATCAAAGAAAAATTTGGAGCAGAGATGTGGGTCCCCAAAGACCAGGATTGAAAACCACTGATCTAAGCCACTGGTCTCAAACGCAATTCGTGATGTGCCACAAGTCTGCACGATTTTGCCTCAACCCTAATCAAACACACCTGATCCAGCTAATCTGGATTATTACACACTTCAGGATTACTAGAAACTTTCAGACAGGTGTGAGTTGGAGCTAAACTGTGCAGAGCTGTAGTGTAATTAAATTTGAGACCACTGATCTAAGCAGTCTGTACTCTAAACAACAATGTCCAATACATCGGTAAATTTCTATGAATCAAAATAATAACATGTACTGAAGAATCTTGCTCTTGCCTTATACTTTTGTTTAAGGTTCTCCCTTTTTTCTTGGCCCAGGATGGGTAACACTCCCCTCCAAGCCATACTGAGAGATAAATGCCCTAGAAAAATACAACACAATCTGTGCTAGCCACAAGTAGGATGCTTTAAAACATTACTCTTAAAGTTATTTAATATGTCGTGGTTACTTACTCGTATCCTTTGGTTGCGGCATTGCATCACCCAGTAAACAATGTGTTGTTGGCAGCGCGCCAATTAATAAGATTGCGCGTATCTTCTTCGGTCCCTATGAGAGATTTTACAAAACACTACTATTGAATAATGCCTATCAATGGACATTACTTTAATTTTTAAGCGTTTAAGTATTAAGAAAATAAACTGAAGAGAGTTTCTATATTAAAAGGATCCGAAGCATGACACTTGAAGTTATGACTAGACCAAGCTTGATTGCTAAGACAAAGTTCGTAAATGACAAATTTCAAATTACAATCTATGCAGATATAATGGTGAATTTTTAAAATAAACCACACAAAGTAGACTGATAGAAAAAAATGTGGCTTACATTTGTATGATATCGGAGTGTCGTCTGGCTTTTTCTAACAAATTGCTCATCCAGCCTTAGCGCCCGATAGCTCCCCTTCCGCTACGTAAGCAAAGCTGTGACC
>NW_015659709.1:125890-126065 GCF_001515625.1 Sinocyclocheilus rhinocerous | reverse complement strand
TTGACTGGCAATAAGCCAGAGACTGCGTTCAGGGAGCGCTGGATATATAGGCTAGTATAAATGACTGGAGTAATAGCATAACTTACAACAAAATATCAGAGATAAAAAATAAGCAAATAACCAATTACATGATTCGTCTAGTAGCGATCTCCGCTCGTGAAAAGCGCTGCCCTGT
>NW_015659709.1:121768-125709 GCF_001515625.1 Sinocyclocheilus rhinocerous | reverse complement strand
AAGGAGGGGGCTTTGTAGAAAACGAAGCGTTTGAGAGAGGCGGGGCATAGAGGACCGTACAGTATGTACAGTATTTGAAAAATAATGTGTTTTTTGAACATTAAAGCATGTCAACATATTCTGTTACACCAAATACACAAAATAATGATCTTTAAAAAAGCATCATATGACCCCTTTAAGACTTGAATCTTAAAGCTGAGGACTCGGGACTCGACTTGGACTTGCCTGTCTTGACTCGGGACTTGACTTGGGACTTGTCTGTCTTGACTCGGGACTTGACTCGAGACTTGAATGCAAAGACTCGAGACTTACTTGTGACTTGCAAAACAATAACTTGGTCCCACCTCTGCTAAATAGTATCCGAAATTAGAATTAGTATGTCCCAAATCGTAGTGTTTTGAAATGAATATGCCAGAGATTCCCGGATGGTTTACTGCTTCCGGTAGAAATTTGAACAAATTAAAAGATCCATGCACACTCTTAACAGCTAATATTGCTCACAACACATTGCGCGGTGGACGAGGATTCGATTAGAACTACAAACTAAGAAACTAAGAACTACAAAGAAAGTGTTAAAAAACTACAAACACGGCAGATATGTGAGACCGACGGACAGGTAGAGAAAGGGGTTTGAGTAATAAATAATCAATATCTAACCTGTTGAAAAAATATTTAATTTGTCTGTGTTAGATTTCATCTGCAGCAACGTTACGTTTGGTCATTAACTTTTAAATGCATCATTATGTAAAACATGAGGAGAGTTCTCGGCATGAAAGATCCGTGACCAACGTGGTATTGCTCGTTGACCAAATATTGCTTGTTGTTTAAGGCTAGTTGTTCAGTAACATGTTTGTTTGCTAGGCATGCTGTTGCTTTAGGCTTATTGGATGTACTTTGACATACTGGTAACATTAACGTTACCCAGTTAAACTTAACACAGCTGAGGCTTGTTTTTAAATCTGTTTAAGACTGTCTGATATGAAACAGGCTTGCTGCTTAAAGGCTCATCTAGTACTGAGGATGCGGTTTCATTAAACACATCCTATATGTATGATTATTTCCAAACTTTATGCTAAGTATCTATCATTTTGACGATAGTGGTCCTGACAGAACTAAGCAACAGAGCGTCCGTTAAAGACGCAATTATGACGAAGTAGTATGTCCCAAAGCTTGCCTACTATTCTGCTACATACTCAAAAGTATGTACTTTTTCTTCACAAAAAGAGTACATACTTTTAGGGCATAATATAAGTAGGCAAATAGGGACGCATCAAGTGTGAACGCACTACTCGCACTATTTATAGTACAAAACGTCATAGAATAGTGCATAAGTACGTGATTTGGGACGCACCTTCTGACAGCAGGCGGCACTGATTGAATAGTAATACAGCGTTTCCTTTTCCCCTCAGAAACACATTCATATAAAATTCAATATTTGGATTTTCGTTCTATATTTCACGCATCGTGAACCGTGATCTTGTTCTGTCTGCTACAGTATTTTCTCCTCTGTGTCCGTCTTCAGCATCTCTGGCCTCTGTTAACGGCTGTTTACAGACTAAGTATAATAATAACGTAATATTTCCATACAAATGGCCATTGGGAAAATGATTGCAGTGCAGTTTGTGTGCAAGCACGGAACAGAAGATAGTCTGAAATAAAACAAAAAATGTCCGGTAGATCGGTGCATCTGTCCTCCACTGTATAAATTAAATTAGATTCATCATTGTTAAAGCTACAAAGTTACTTGCCAGGACGGGTTATTTTGACATACTTTTGTATGCATTTACCTGTTCAGGCGGCTCGCGCGTGTCAGAGACGTGGCTGTTCACACAAAACACAGTGCACGAGTACTGAATGGAGTTGTCTTTCACGCACAAATGCTTATTAATCGCTTGAATTTTTAAAGGGGTCATATGATGCGATTTCAGTTTGTCATTTCTCCGATCACAAATGCAAACATGGTTTTATGTTTACACGGTGCGATGCAACGCAACGCATAAAAAGACAGTATAGTTTTTTTAACCTTAAACCGCATAAACACATTTCATTACACCAAATACACAAAATAATGTTCTTTTTAGCAACATCATATGACCCCTTTAAATTAACAAGTCTTAAAAACATGCAAATGATAAAATGTCGTGACGACGCTGCAGTGGCCCGATCGGGCAAGTGACAAATCCATCTACGGTCCCGGACGTCTTTCACGCTGGCCCCGGCCATCGGGCACTCCTTATTGTCGAGCCCTGTCTATTCCTTAATATTCTACACCAATTTAATTTAAAAAAAAGTTACCCAGGGAACATCCGCAGAGTCATCAAATGTTTCTGCCTCCCCATAAAAGTAACACAGGTCACTTAGTTCATCTATGAGGTACAGTACAATGGACAGGGTATTCTTTTTTTTAGGTCAAATCTTCAAAACACTAAGGAAAGTGATGCACATCAAAAAGCATGTCAGTAACATTTGTGGTAAAAAAAAAAAAACATACCAGATTGGTCAAGCAGAGTTGATGCAATCTCCATTCTGAGTTGTGTTACGTCTGCTGGCGCATTGGAGAAGTCAATGTTGGTATTTTGCAAAATATGTTTTGCAAACTGGAAAAAGTATAATGAAAAAAAAAGTAAATAAATCCTCCTATTTCAATGAACATTTCATATGACATATGTGCTATGTCACACACCTTCAAAGCGAACACACCACATGATCTGAAGTGGGTGAGGCTGACTTTCACACACTAAAATAATAATTTTTTTGCTCATCATTGCTCTACAATCAGATTTCTTCCCATCTTTCAATCATACACAACTTCCTAAAAACACTACATCAGATTGTGGTGAATTAAATACCTTGTTGTTTCCAAACACTGTTTCTTCTTGATGTCAGACTCCCCAAGTGGGTCAAGCAGAATGGGTTTTTGACTGGGGGGGGTATAAAGCCTAGGTAATATGCAAAAATTCCCTGACATCACAACAAGGGAATATTAGTGCAAAAATCAACATTTTAAGGGGATATGGGAACGCTCAAAGGAAACTGTTCTCCATCACAAACAAACCAATGGTGACACTCATTTACAATGCCCACTATGACCTCATAGTTTGCTGGGTCCACCTGAAAATAAAAGGAAAACAAAATGTATTATCTACATGCTGCTAAACAAAGCATCTAAGGCCTTTTGTACAGACAACACAAATGAATTTTACACATGGCCCGAACAAAATTAATATAAAAATTAATTAATAAAAGCATTAATATATACAACAGACCTTGAGTCCCTGATATTTTCCATTCCACATGGCTGTTATAGCAAATGTGTCCATATGGAAGGCTTTCTCTGGTGAGGTCAAATTGTGCTGCCTCACTTTCAGTGTCAGATATGCATTTATTACCTTGGCAAACATTGGAAAATAAAACATTAATTCAAAATATTAATACACTACATGAAAGCCTTATCTGACACAAAAAAACAAACAAACACATCAATAAAATATATACCTCACTCTCCAACTCCATGACATGACTGTCATTTCCAGCCCAGGCACTTTTGATACCTACAGAAAAAAAGCACTCACCACCTGACAAATATTAGAATTCAGACCAACATTGATTGATTACAACATGTGATTTTACATCAGCACTTACAGCGATGTGCTGCCTCCTTGGCGTCAGCTGGTATAACTGTTCAGAATCAGAATGAGCTTTATTGCCAGGTATGTTTACACATACGAGGAATTTGTTTTCGTGACAGAAGCTTCCACAGTGTAACAAAATGACAGTGACAGAACAAAAAATGAAATAAATAAAAAATAGAACAAGTAAAATAAGGAATAAAAAATATACAAACCGACAATTGTATGTACAGGTATAGAACAATAGACAGTTGTATGTACAGGTATATTATGTGCAAATTGAAATGTAGACTGAGTATGTGTGTTAGATAA
>NW_015659709.1:117236-121342 GCF_001515625.1 Sinocyclocheilus rhinocerous | reverse complement strand
TCAGGCGTGGCGGCCATCTTGGCTGGGGACTCAGGCGTGGCGGCCATCTTGCAACGAAGCTCTTCAATGGCGGCCATATTGTGAAAAATCTCCTGATGTGCCGGCATGACGTGAGCAAGCTCTGGCTTGGCAGACGTGACGTGAAAAGGACTTGGCGTTGCAGACATGACGGGAGCAGGCTCTGGTTTGGCAGACGTGATGTTAACAACACCAGACAGTCGGGATGTGAGTATGCTCTGGTGAAGAGGGTACAGCACAGCTGCGGGGCTCCTCATCCGCAATTCCCACAGTAAGAGGTGACTCAGCGCCACAGCTCCCCCGACTACAATGTCCAGCAAAACATCAGAATAATCAAAAAACGGATGGTGTGTACTTCCGAATGTCCAGCAATTCGTCTCTGGTGAAACTGATTGCAGGGATATAACTAAAGACAGGACAAACTAACAAAAACATAAAAACAACTGCGGAGCACGCCACGGAAGCAGGCGTCAGCGTCGACGTACATTGCCACTGTAGTGGTGTTGGACACAGGAGAGGAAAGTGGCATTGATAAATCCAGTGGAGACAGGGAAGAGGATGATTTGGGGGAGACACGGGGAGAAAGCTTTGGTGCAGTTGGTGAGGATGGAGGTGATGGAGGGGGCTGCTTTTCTTTAGTGATAGTGAGGTCTACAGGTGTAGGTGAAGGGTTTTGTCGAGTTTCTCCATGTGGTCTTCTTTAAATAATTTTAGGTGGTCTGTACTGATTTTGGAGTATATGTAACCCTTCTCATCCCTCAGATCTGCGCTCTTGTCTTTTAGGAGTATAATTTCATATGGTCCCACCCAGCCGCGCTCAAGCTTGCCCCCTTCCTCTGCTGGGTCCTTATGTTTTTCCATAGGACCTTTTGGCCTACAGAGAACGGTGCCTGATTTGCCACCCTCTGTCTCTGCTCCTGTTTTTTTTTTTCACATTCTCTTTTACTATGTGGTCCATTTTCTTCTTGAGAGAAATGGCCCCTGACACAATGTCCTCTGCTATCACAGATTCCACTTGCTGTTGACCTTTTGGAAAATATAGAACATTGAAATTATTTAATCAATTTGTAATTGAAACATTAATTTTTATTGAAGAATGTATAGGATATAATTCCTCAAATGTTCCAGGCACCTCACAAGGATACCGTGGCTCCATGTCAAACATTCAGAAAAATGGGGAGAACCTAGTTGTCAGCTGAGTCTTGGTTCTTAGACCAAACATTACTGCATCTAGGTACTCACCCCATTTTTCAGGTTGTGCATCCACGAGATTACACAAGGCTCTAGAGTCAGAACCAAAAGAAGTTGAAAGTTATCAGTAACCAATTGGAAAGACAACCAATATTACCTTGAATATTGTATTCCCACAAAGCCACCTGTTAATAAAGGTTCACCTCTGAATGGTTCCATTTAGTTTTTCCATGAGCCCGTTAGTTTGTGGATGATATGGGGCACAGAGGCTTCTTTCCACACTGAGGAAGGCACAGAGTTCTCTATTGATCTGTTTGCAAAACATACACAAGATTTGTAGGATTCTGATTTGCACAAAACATTTATGGTTCATTGCATATTTTATGTACACAATTTTTCCATGCATACAAATTTGGTTCATTCAGCAAGCTACAAATCTGCTTCACAAACTCAGTGCCTTGGTCAGTGAGTATCCTCTTTGGTGCCCCAAACCTGCAAAAAAAATTGATGATGCAGCGAGAGACAACTGCAGCAGGTTTATTTGGAATCGCATAGGCCTCTGTCCATTTTGTGTAATACTTTTGTTCTTTTAATATTTTTGAATTGTTTTTAGCTTTATTTTTTTGTTTTCATTTAAATGTTTTAGTTTTGAAATGTTGTATGCATTTGTCATTTTTATTTAATTTCTTTTATTTTCTTAAATGTGTGTATATATATAGTATTTATAGAGTTTTAGCTTTTAGTTTTAATTACTTTTTATTATTTGTAAGTCGCTTTGGATAAAAGCGTCTGCTAAATGACTAAAAGTAAAAGTAAGTAAAGTAGTCAACCAGGACACAAATGTACTCATTTCCTTTGTTGGTCCTGGTGACTTTCCCCACTAGGTCCATACCCAGCAGTTCCAGAGGCTTGTCCACCTTAAACAGTAAAATAGCACAACAAATACATTTAAATTCTGTGACACATTCTCTTTGAACACCTGTGAACAAGCTTACATACACATATTGGGATGTACTTGGGCTCCTGCTTGATGGACAGCCTGCTAAATTGGCACAGGGCACACTGCAAAACCTGATATTCAGAAATAAGCACATGAGAAATGCAATCTAAAACAATCCATTTGTATCTCACAGCAAAGTTGAAAGGAATAATTTAATATTTACCCATTTATCAATGTCCACCCCCATTCCAGGCCAGTAGAATCTGGCTAAAATTTCAAGCTTTGTCTTTTCTGTTCTGCAGTGTGCTCTATAGGGGCTGGCATGGAATTCTAAAAATATTTGGTTGGCCTCTTTTTGCCCAACAACCACTTTTCTTCTCAAGTCCACATTGTTTTTTGAGGAAATGTGGTAAAGTTTGCCATCTATTAAAACAGCATTATTGTTAGCAAAATCTAAAATAAAATAAACAAAAAGACAACTAGCAAAGATGTTCTGAAGGCCCAATGCAAGAAATAGGCCCATTTAAAATGACATTAAAGAACAGGTAATTTTTACCACTGTAATTGCTGGAAAGTCAATTTAGTATAGTTTATTGACAAGTATTAACTTTGTATCAAGTCTCACTGTCAGTAGCCTATATGAATATCACTTAGAGTAGTTTACTTACCATCAACTTGGAAGTTGGAAGCTTCCAGAAGTCTGCGAATGACATATTTATGCTCTTTTTTTAAAAATGTCAAACGGGCAAATGCCTCGAGTTTTATAATTTAATATTTCCTCAAACATTTTTGCCATTGTTCAGATTGTATGAAAATGCCAGCAAGTGACAATGTGGCATGGTCATGTCCCCAATTTATAGCTCCATTGATTAACTTGATTATTTGATTTCATTAGTGCCCTCTGAAATTAGGCTATGTGCCAATTACTATAATTGGCTGTATATTTACCCTTGCATCTTGTATTGAGACCTTGTGAAAACAATAACGTTTTGTAGTGTTCAAATTCAATATATGCCATGAAGTTATCAGTTAGAGGACTGATAGATTAATTATTATAATGTAGTACAGTCGTATATAGAAACGATAATATGAGGCATCGAGTTTAGATGTCTGCACTGACAGATTAGGCTAAATTGTATATGCAAATTTCAACTACATAAACTCAGACATTAGACAAAAACAAAGGAACATTTGCAAGAATAATTAAAACCACAGAACATTAACGGGAGTGTGAGAATAATTTTATTACGCTGCAGTGTAGCAAGACATTGGAAAGTAGCGCCAACACTTTTGTCCCTTTTCGCTTTCCGTACATCCAGTTGCGTTTCGGTGCCTCTGCGTAAGCTGTATCGACTGCTACAGCGGCGATTCACAGACGATCAGCTTTAGTGAGATTTTGATTCTGACATACAGATATGTTTTCTGCTATTAAACTCTACACAGCCTTATTAAAGTGCCTGCTTTGTGATATTTGAGTGATGACGCCAAGATCACTTTAAAACATCAAATAAAAGACTATTGCAATAACATGTTTGCATTTCCAGCTAGTGATGCAAAGTCCGATTCATTTCCGCGAACCGGTTCTTTTCGGAAAGATTGACTCATTGAACCGGTTCAAAAAGCCGATTCATCGGTTCCTGACGTCATCAAGCAATAACGTCTCTACGCATTTCTTTCCTAACAACTCAGTGCAATGTTGTATCAATGAAAAATTCAAATAAGTCATTTGTGTCAACACATATTGAAACATTCAAAAATAAAGTTATTTGTGTGAAAGCATATTGCTGATTATTACCATATAGTTTCATTCGCGGATCCTTTGTCAGATACGATTGACTAGCCTACAACTTGGATAAGATTCCTAAAAGTTTCACACCTACAGCACACATTACAGACATTGATGCACAAACGCAGATATGTTCTACATGTCTACAGTATAAATTAAAAAAAAAAAAAA
>NW_015659709.1:115109-115811 GCF_001515625.1 Sinocyclocheilus rhinocerous | reverse complement strand
CTCATTGAACCGGTTCAAAAAGCCGATTCATCGGTTCCTGACGTCATCAAGCAATAACGTCTCTACGCATTTCTTTCCTAACAACTCAGTGCAATGTTGTATCAATGAAAAATTCAAATAAGTCATTTGTGTCAACACATATTGAAACATTCAAAAATAAAGTTATTTGTGTGAAAGCATATTGCTGATTATTACCATATAGTTTCATTCGCGGATCCTTTGTCAGATACGATTGACTAGCCTACAACTTGGATAAGATTCCTAAAAGTTTCACACCTACAGCACACATTACAGACATTGATGCACAAACGCAGATATGTTCTACATGTCTACAGTATAAATTAAAAAAAAAAAAAATTATTAATAATAATAATAATAATAATAAAAAAATAAACCAGTCTTATAAACTCCTTGATTTCGCTTAAGCAACTTTAAATATAATATGCATGCACAATAAACTACAGTAAAATTTATTTGCATCACTCGACAGAAAGGTTTTAATAAAATGAAAATTAATAACAGTCATAATAAGCATATTTCCAGTACGCGCCTCAGGCTTGCACAGTATCGTCAACTCACTCATCAGAATCTTCGGTAATCCTCGGCAAACTTCGCCACGGCTCATTCGGTTCTTGTTGAGTCCTCGGTAATCCTCGGCAAACTTCGCCACGGCTCATTCGGTTCTTGTTGAGTCCTCGGTAA
>NW_015659709.1:103573-114604 GCF_001515625.1 Sinocyclocheilus rhinocerous | reverse complement strand
ACTCAGTGCCATGTTGTATCAATGAAAAATTCAAATAAGTCATTTGTGTCAACACATATTGAAACATTCAAAAATAAAGTTATTTGTGTGAAAGCATATTGCTGATTATTACCATATAGTTTCATTCGCGGATCCTTTGTCAGATACGATTGACTAGCCTACAACTTGGATAAGATTCCTAAAAGTTTCACACCTACAGCACACATTACAGACATTGATGCACAAACGCAGATATGTTCTACATGTCTACAGTATAAATTAAAAAAAAAAAAAATTATTAATAATAATAATAATAATAATAAAAAAATAAACCAGTCTTATAAACTCCTTGATTTCGCTTAAGCAACTTTAAATATAATATGCATGCACAATAAACTTTTGTAAAATTAATTTACATCACTCGACAGAAAGGTTTTTGCAGGTTTTAATAAAATGTAAATTAATAACAGTCATAACAAGCATATTTCCAGTACGTGCCTCAGGCTTGCACAGTATCGTCAACTCATCAGAATCCTCGGCAAACTTCGCCACGGCTCATTCGGTTCTTGTTGAGTCCTCGGTAACTCTCGGCAAACTGCGACAGCTGGTTGGACCGGCTCAATCGGTTCTTTTTTAGTTGGATGTGCTACTTCGGCTGTGCGTCCTGCGTCATCAACCCGTTCGATTCAGTTCGATTTGTGAACCGGCTCAAAAGAACGATTCGTTCAAGAACCGAACATCACTATTTCCAGTATGAAATATCGGCCAGTTTGTCTTTCTCTCTCACTCAGTCTCTCTCCAGTTATGATACTGTGCTGAATCATGACATATGAATCTCTATATGCTGTGAGTTCAGTTTCATGATTACATGACAATCATTGCATGACAAGCGATGAAATGAAGCAGGAATCATCAGCACTGATTCAGAATGAATTCTCTTCACATCTTCATTATCAGCTGCTGCTGACATCAATCTAAGCTCTGTGAAATATTTCTGCCATATTTCAGCATTTTCATGTATAATTATTTACTGGCCAAAAATGTCTAATCTGAGAAGCCATGTTTATGGTTTGATATCAAGAATAATGATTGCTGCCTCATAGAAGCTGCTTGATTTATCTATAGACTGATGAATATAATATGCAAATAAGAGGCACGGCACTTTTTTCACTTTAAAAAATAAAATGTGCTGGAAAAATGAATGAATACATTAAAACTCGTTGTGGAGGAAGAGCAACTATTAAATATTTGACAAAGATGTCTCAGATTTCAGGTTTTTTTTTTTTTTACCAGCGCTTCAGCAATTAAAGATCAGTCGTGAAAATAATCATCATCAGATGTCGTCATCAGTTAGTTGATTTGTGCGCAGAGAAGCTGTCAGTGACGTCACGTTACAGCAGCAGAAACACATCAACCCTTCTCTTGCTGGTGAAGTGAAATGTTCAGTAAGACACAAAAGCGTCAGTGAGTTCAGATTCTGCTGATGGTCATGAGCTCTGGATCTCTGTTCATCTCAAAGGGGTTCAGTGGGTTCAGATCTGGCCTTTGTGCAGTTCTTCCACTGCAGTCAGTAAACCATCACTTTATGAACATCAGAAGAAAAGGATCCTCCACAAACTGCTGCAGCTTAACGTCTGAAGCTCCACATTCTCTTGAATGTCATTGTGTGTGTAGCATTAAGCTTTGTTTTCACTGGAATCATAATCACAATATTATGTGTCATTTGTTCTTCTGTCACAATTTTTCACTGGAGTACCCATGATCTCCACCAGAGGGCACTCCATCCATGACTTTTACTATTCACCCAAGACTCCCATAATGCTTTGCCCGGACTCATCAGCACCTCATCAGTCAGACACTATAAGAATGGCACACACACACAGGGTGTGTCTCAATCAGCTCCCTAGCTCGTGAATCAGTAGATCGTGTTCATGAATTCGGTCACTGGTAAGTTCCCTGACTCACTGCACGTTGGGACAGTGATCACTTGAATTCCAGTGACATGATTACGTACAACGTCAACGGACAACATAGTAGAACGTCATCACTGGAATTAATAAACAACAGGCAGGACCAATCTAATTTTTATTATATTTTTTATTCTTTTTAAACACATTGTTCTGTTATATGTTCTTACAACATTTCAGCCGAATATTGATTATAAATGTTAATTAGATGTGTTCAATTCCTGTCTAGCGATGTGTGTTTGTTGAAATATACTAAAAAAACGGTTTGTCTTTTCAAATCTTCTATTGCACGTCATTATATAAATCGAGTTGGCTCGTGTGGTTTGTTTCACGCTTCAGAATGTGACGTTATTTCCGGTAAGGGAGCATAGTAAGCAGCATTGCTCCCTAGTTTTTGCGGTGCATTGTGGGATTTTTCAGGGAGCGAATGTTCCAGTTCACTGGAAGGGTTTCGCGATTGAGACAGCCCTTAAAATGGCTGCCTCCCTGATCAGTGCCCTGACTACTGAACAAGGGAGCTGATTGAGACACACCAACTCTCACACCGCTGATGACTGTTAAGCCTGTAGTGTTCCCGTGTTCTCCTTGTTCCTTGTTTCTGACCCTGGACTGTTTCCTTGCTTCTTCATTGTTTGTTTGCTGCCTGCCCTGACTATTGCCTGTGTATTGGATTATCCTTTTGCCTGTGCCTTGGATATTACTGTTTGCTGGTGTTTTGCCCCTGCCTGTCTGACCACACTTTTAATAAAGCCTTGCTTTTGGATCCTCCTGAGGTTACAGTTTCCATATTCAGGACTGAAGTCAGTTTGTCATTATGGAGAACAGAGAGAGTGGTGAGAGATCTTCATCTGCTGATCCCAGCTGTGTGTCTCTGAATTTAAGAGGAAGGCCCATGGATTTGTCAATCTTCAGTGTTGATCCAGTGACCTCTGACCCCAGGTGAGAAATTAATCCAGTAGTAGAAACATATTATTAAAAACATAAAATTGAAGTCTACTGTGTTTCACAGTCTTCGTATGTTTTTCAGCACCGTGTAAAACAAAGAAATCAGAAACACACAAGAGTTGAAAAAGCCACAAGCTTGTTTAAATGATTTAAACCAAAAGTATATCTTAAGTTGAAGACTAATGTTATCATATAATCTACACTACACTGCATGTTATATGTGACCCTGGAGCACAAAACCAGTCATGAGGGTCAATTTCTCGAAATTGAGATGTATACATCATCTGAAGGCTGAATAAATAAGCTTTCTATTGATGTATGGTTTGTTAGGATCGGACAATATTTGGCTGAGATACAACTATTTGAAAATCTGGAATCTGAGGGTGCAAAAAAATCTAAATATTGAGAAAATCATCTTTAAAGTTGTCCAAATTAAGTTTTTAGCAATGCATATTACTAATCAAGTGAAGTTTTGATATATTTACGGTAGGAAATTTACAAAATATCTTCATGGAACATGATCTTTACTTAATATCCTAATGATTTTTGGCATAAAAGAAAAATCGATAATTTTGACCCATACAATGTTTTTTTGGCTATTCCTAAAAATATACCCCAGCGACTTCAGACTGGTTTTGTGCTCCAGGGTCACGTATGGTTTCACATGTTTATGGTTAAATGGTGAGTGTGTGTGGCAGACAGAATATGCTGGTGGTCATTACAAAATCATGTTAAGATTATTTAAAGTAGCCTATGTATAGTTTGTTGAAGCACATTTGTCATACAATCTACACTACACTATATATTAAATTGAGAGTGTGTGTGTTTGAGTGTGTGTGTGTGTGTGTAGGAGAGACAGCAGGGTTTGCTGACTATCATAAACAAAAGCTCGTAACATGACGTGATCAGAGGAATCACAATCAGCAGTGACTCAGTTACTCATTAAAAACACTGACGGTGTGAAACCGTCGTTAGAGACAGACTTATAATAAATGAAACAGCAGACACAACTAAAGGAAGAATGATTTCTGTGTGTTTTGTCAGTATCTGGAGTCAGAGATCTTCATCTGCAGACCCCAGCCGTGTGTCTCTGAAGAGTGACAAATCAATGGATGATCCTCCTAATTTCAGAAATGAACCAGTGACCTCTGACCCCAGGTGAGGATAAATGTTTGTGGTGGTTTAACTGATCTAGTGAATCTAGGAGACAATTAATATGAGTGTTAAAAACACAGAGAAATGAAATGCATGTGTAAATGAATATTAGTGCTGTGCTTCACTCTGAAATGCAGAACATCAGACTGTATACCTTTTGGTACCTGTATACGATTTTCAGATTTTAGTTTGTTTTTCAATGCATGAACAACAAAAACAATAGCACAAAATAGCACAGCTTTAGAGACCATTTATGTTATTATGAGAAATGTAAAAGGGTCAAAGACGAAAAGGGTGTTTCAAGCACTAAAAAAATAAGTGTAATACAGCTTTAAATTTAGTTTTTTCCACATACATTAGAATGTGTCCTGTTTAACTTTATATTTTTCCGAACAAAAAATAATGACTATAATGCATTTTTTAGTATGATTTACAGAAGATGCCCACTAACGGCAGTGTAACAATATTTATATACCAAAAAATATTGTTAAGCATATTTTAAACATGAATCATTTGATGCCATTATAAAAGACTAGATTTAAGCATTACAGTGCAGCCCTCAAATACCAATTAACTTTAATTTTTTTATTTTTACTTTGCTTGGTCCTTTAAACCACTAGGTTTTACCCATTTGTCAGCAAGAAGTTTTTGTGAGGAAGTGAATGTCATTTAAAATATAATAAAATTTACTATGATCACATATTCTTTTTTTGTATTTTAATAAGTACAGGTCAGAATAAGTATATCGTTTCATTTTTACATAAATATATCTGACTGCTGTGGACCACTCTACAAGTCAGTCCCTCGTAAGAGTTTCTGATGATGTTAGTGATTTTCTCCTGCACCCCGTAATGTCTAAGCAGCCTCCAAAGTGATGCCCTGTCCGAACACTTTCTCGAAGTCAATAAAATTGACGTACAGGGATGAGTTCCACTCGAGAGACTGATCCAGGATGATGCGCAGAGTTGCGATCTGGTCCGTGCATGATCTATCTTTGCGAAAGCCAGCCTGTTGGTCTCGTAGCTGGGGGTCGACAACGTCCTTCATCCTTTTCTGTAGAATCCTGTTAAAAACCTTCCCTGGGATGGATAGTAGTGTAATCCCTCTATAGTTAGAACAGGAGCTCAAGTTGCCTTTCTTTGGTATCTTAATGAGATGACCCTCTCTCCATTCTGTGGGTACTTGTTCTTCTTCCCAGATCTTCTTAAAAAGGGGATGGAGCATCTCTACTGTAGTCTCTGTGTCAGCCTTTAATGCCTCTGCTGGAATACTGTCGGGTCCTACTGCCTTACCGCTTTTCGATTTCTTAATGGCTTTACAGATTTCTTCCTTTGTTGGTGCACTACAGTCTATTGGCAAATCTCTATCTGCTGGTTGGATATCTGGTGGGTCCTGTGGGGCTGGCCTGTTAAACAGCTCCTCAAAGTGTTCAGCCCATCTTCTCTTCTGTCCTTCATCATCATTTATCTGTTTTCCTGGTCTTTCTGGTTTACAAAACGTTCTAGTGGTTGCATACAAGTTCAATTCAATTCAGTTCAAGTTTATTTGTATAGCGCTTTTCAAGATACAAATCGTTGCAAAGCAGCTTTACAGAAAATTAAGTTTCTACAATATATTTAGTAGAAGCTTGTCAGTGGTGACTGTGTCAAATTGATGTACATATGGCAGAAATGTACGGTAAAATTCAGTTAATGACGTAATAAAACAGACGATGAACACTATTAACGCCACTGATTATATGTTGCAATCAAAATTGTAGCAAAATTTGGTAGTTTATGTTGTTTCAGGGTTGGCATCATCTGAGGTCCTCTGAAGGGGTTTGCATCATCTCTTCTCAGGTGTTTGGTCATCTCAGGTCTTTGTAAGGGCTGGATCCAGATTGAAGCTTGTGTAATTAAATCCCTGATGTCAATCCCGTGGCAGAAACAAATAAACAAATAGAGACATAATTAGCATAGCTGCTGTTCCAACCAAGCAAAAATGATTTGTTCAACCCAAACTAAAGAATAATAATGTGCATTTGATCAGATATAACTGCAGTACAAGATTATGAGATGCATTATTTGAATGCTTATCTCTGTCTTATCCGAATTTAATAGGAGAAAATTATTGTTCATCCAATCATTTACATTTTTAATACACTCTGTTAGCTTAGATAATTTAGAAGTTTAAGCTGGTCTTGTTGAGATATATAGTTGAGTATCATCAGCATAACAATGGAAACTAATTCCGTATTTTTTAATAATATTACCAAGGGGTAACGTATATATTGAAAATAGCAGAGGACCTAGGACATATCCTTGTGGCACTCCATACTTTACTGGTGATAATTGAGATGACTCCCCGTTTAAATAAACAATGTGGAATTTATCGGACAGGTAGGATCTAAACCATCTTAAAGCCTGCCCTTGAATACCCATATAGTTCAATCAAGTCTTTCATGATTGTATTTCTGGCTGCTTCTTCTGCTTCTGCTACTTGGGTCTCTACATAGTTCTTTTTATCTGCTTTTATACTTTTCCTGACACTCTTGTTTGCTTGTGTATATTGTTCCTGTGCCTTGGCTTTCTCTGCACGTGTGCGGCTGTTGTTTATTTCTGCTTTCTTCTCTTTTCTATGTTCTATTTTTTTCATTGAGTCTTCTGAGATCCACTCATTGTGATTGTATTTTAGTGGGCCCAAGACTTCTTGGCAGGTTTTCTTCATTGCCTCATTCACCGTCTTCCATTTCTTGTCTACTGTTTCCTCTTCATCATCTTCTTCCATTTGTTCTCGCAGAACTTTAAATTTGTTGGCGAGTGTCATTTTAAACTCCTCCAGTTTGGTTGAATCCCTCAGAAGTGCTGTGTTGAATCTATATCTCAGATTTGATGCCCTTGTTCATATTTGTAATATGAATAAGATGCTGAAATTGTTATTTTAACAGTGATACTGTCATTCAGTGTGATGGATGACATTGTGTTGTAACAGAGAATTTCTATTACACTGAATGACAAAAGCATTACCCTAAATCCTGGATCCTGGACATTCTAACCGGAAGACCTCAGTCAGTCCGTGTTGGCCACAAAACCTCCAGCACTACCACACTGAGCACAGGTGCCCCACAAGGCTGTGTGCTCAGTCTGCTGCTCTTCACGCTGCTGACCCACGACTGCACTGCTAAGTGCTAAGTGCCAATCACAACTGTGGTAGGTCTCATCAGCAACAATGATGAAGCCTGTCTCTCAATGTGAGTAAGACAAAGGCGGTTGTGATGGACTTCAGGAGAAACTCTGTTGACCACCCCCCACTGACCATCGACAGCTCGACTGTGGAGAGAGTCAGCATCCACAACCCTAGCTCCTAGCAACCAGGATCCTCTCTCCCCCATCCCACCACACCACACCCCACCCCACACCACATGCACCACATGAAAACTGTTGAAAACCTCAAGAATAATGTGCAATTCTGAGTGTGCTATACACAGGTGAGCGGGCTGGACAAACCACATGTAGAAAAACACACTGTTTCCTCTCTATACGCACCAGATACTTTCTTATAAACACTCCACATTTCAAGGAAAACATTGTGCAACTCTAAGTGTGCTACACACAGGTGAGCGGGCTGGACAAACCACATGTAGAAAAACACACTCTTTTCTCTCTATATGCACAATCAAAAAAGTGCATGATAAATAAAGATATTGTCTCTCAAAAGAAAGAGTCGACTCAGAATCGCCTTAACGAGTCGTTATATTTTCGAATCTTTTGCCTGTTACCGAGCCATGTCACTGGGTAACACATTAGCATAATCCCCGCCTACCCACGAAATACGAACACTCTCTGTGTCAAGAAGATGCTGTGTTCCACGATACCACAGCAATACAATTCAAACCTTTTGTTGTGCTCTTCATTTTACCGAGGACTGCTTCTCTAATCTTGCCTTTTATATTCGTTGGCTTCTAATCTTCTTTATTTGGACCAACAAGCGTCTCCAAACCACAACCTGTAAGTACGATTGATACGTTGTGTACATTTTCAACTGAGTGCTCAAAATATATATATATTTTTTTTTTGTGCTAATATGTGATGTATACCTAGTGCAGCTTTAGGTTTCCAGGTAAAGCACAATATTACTGTTTTACTGAAATAGTTCTGATAATTAGCTTTTAATCCACTATTTCCTAAGGTACAGACATTTCGCTCAGAACTGAATCGAACAAACCGTTTCGAAATCATGGACAAATGACTCTATGTATAAATGTATATTCTGGGAAAATTACAGTGTTTTTTTTTACCTTAGATGCATTTAAACCTGTTGTAGGGGACTCCAACACAATATTAGGAGACTTTAAAAAAAACATATGACCTGCTCTTTAAATACCTCTTTTGCATAATATCATGTACAGTTATTATATAAAGTACTTGTATAGTCTATCTTAGGATATGTGTATGTATAGTCAACTATTTATAGTATATGTATAGTTAGATTACCGCTTCAGAAAGTTAGCTATGTAGGTCTAAAAATTGTTCTTACGTCTAGTGTTGTATATTTATATGTATGTTTATTTATGTAGCACCATGGTCCTGTGAGACACGACATTTTGTTCCACTGTATGTCCACACATGTAGCAGAATGACAATAAAGCTCGACTTGACTTGACTTAAATGATGAACCTTCTACTTCAGCTTATATTGCTGCCAATCAACTGGCCACCTATTTCAAAAACTGTTCTTAGCCAGTAAAATTAATCACAATTATTTACATCTACTTATTCTTCAAAAAAATCTAACAATAAAAGTGTTTTTTGGCATTTCACTGAATAATGTGTTTTTCTAACTTTGGACACCACACCATGAAAAGGTGGCATTATCAAATATTTAAGAGCAATAAATTCACTTTTCTGCAGCACCACACGGTCTTTCAGGAGCCATTTGATGATGTCACAGACTGCTGTATGACTATCAGATTGTATATGATTTCAGAATGGCTTCTTGTTCCTGTTACACCGAATGACCTCTGACAAACTGCATTTTGGGGACAAAAGTCCCCTGGTTATTTCATAACTTTAAAAAAACAATAAGACATAGTCCTTTAAACATAACAGAGCCAACACTTATTTGAAAATGCCAAGACAACCAATGTATTTTTAAGTTGGTATTCTATATGTTTATTTAAAGATGTAATGGTAAAATCAAAGTCCGGACCATTACACTGAATGACAATTATTCATTTTGGAAAATTATTTCCCCCATATTTTGACATTTTATTTTCACCAAAGTTATTTGAAATATGAAAGTAGACCCTTTACTTGCATTTAACATGTATTTTTATTTATATAAAATTACTTTTGTAAACTTAAAACGTATAATAAAATGTATATAAAAAATAAAAAAATAAATAACTATATACATCCAGGGAGAGAACATGTGTCCTAATTCAATTCCATCCAGAATAACCTCAAATGACCTTCATTATGTATATAGATATTAAACAGAGTACATGCATATTTGCAAACATGTACATGTACAAACACAAGCATATATTATATGTATCTATCTATATATTGATCATCTTTGTAAACTTAATTTTATGCGGACACCAAAATGGTGACATCTCGTCTTTGACCCAAAAATATTTTTAGTTCATTATGAAAGGGGCAAAAAAGATTAGCCATTACCGGGAAACACTGGATATAAGTAAAATTATTGACTAACAGAACCTGTGATGTCAGCTTGAAGACAAGCTTGAGCTTTTTCCATAATTATATTGTCTTCTTGTTTTGTTGTTGTTGTTTCAGCAGAGTGGATGGAGTCTCGCGCTCACAGTTTAGACCCTCGGCCTCTTGTCCGACCAGTAGCTTCACCCCCATTAGGGCGTCCCTGAATAGATGCACCCGATCAGTGAATGATGAACTACTGAGAGTCAAAGAGCAGCACAAAACCATCATGAGGAGCAAGTATGAGAGATTATTTGAGGGACTGAAACTCCAGGAGAATGAAAGCCTCCTGAACAGCATCTACACACAGCTCTACATCATAGAGGGAGAGAGAGAAGGAGTGAATGAAGAACCTGCTCACTGCTCAACAATCACCTACATGCTTCAGATGTCAGAGGAGCCGCTGGATGAGCTGGACCTCAAGAAATACAACACATCAGATGAGGGAAGAAGAAGACTGGTACCAGCCGTGATCAACTGCAGAAAAGCTCTGTGAGTGTTTAATTATTAGCAAATGAATAATCATGTTTAAAGAAGACCTATTATAAGCCACGTTGAGTATGTTTCAGAAATATTATGCTTATTCCTATAACCATGTTAGATCTTTGGTGGAAAACGTCTCAGTTTACGTATGTAACCATGGTTCCCTGAGAAGGGAACAAGACACTGCGTCCTCTAGGGGTCGCTATGGGGAATGCCTTCAGCGTGACCGGTGTCTGAAGCATACATCTAAAAACGACAATAACATTGGCCGGCGACAGCCTACGACGTCATTACCCTGCGCGATCACAGTATAAAAGGGATAACACGTCATTCGCTTCCTCATCTGAAGCTTGCGTCCGCAGGATGGCAAGGAAACTAGAGGATGCAACTTCGAACTGCGTCCTCTAGGGGTCGCTATGGGGAATGGTATATCCACGCCACCATGCTGAGGGGAGTGCATGCCAGAAAACCACGGCGAGCACTAAGTACCAACTCTACCATAGCCATGGGAGTTGCCCCAAAGGACGTCTTGACGGCTGTCAGTGACATTATCCCCTTCGGCCAAGGGCCGGAGCTGCATACCCTAAAAAAACTTACCTGTTAAGGGCTGGGCTAGGAAGCCCAAGCCTAGGGCAGAGCTCAAGGCTTGGAATCAGAAGAAAAATATAACTTTAAGGGGATACGGCCAGGTGTCTAAAAAACCACACCAGACCCTGGCCTGTCACCCAGGGGGGGCTACCACCGGATCTGAATAAACCTGCTCAAAGAACTGACTCGACAGATCTTTGGTAGCAACACCCTGCT